>NW_022165055.1:0-63185 GCF_008728515.1 Papio anubis
ACCCCTTTGAAGACTATAGGGCCAAAGGAAATATCCTCCGATAACAAAGAGTAAGAAGCTTTCTGAGAAACTTCTTTGAGTTCTTTGAAATCATCTCACAGAGTTACAGCTTTCCCCTCAAGAAGCCTTCCGCTAAAACGGTTCTTGTGGAATTTGCAAAGTGATACTTGGAAGCCCAAAGAGGGCTATGGTGACAAAGGAAATATCCTGACATGGAATCTGGAAAGAAACTTTCTGAGAAAGTGCTCTGTGATGAGTGACTTCCACACACAGAGTAACATCTGTATTTCGTTGGTCTCTTTGCTAGCCTTATTTTTGTGGAATCTGAGAACAGATATTTCGGATACCTTTGAAGACTATAGGGCCAAAAGAAATATCCTCCGATAACAAAGAGAAAGAAGCTTTCTGAGAAACTTCTTTGTGTTTTGTGAAATCATCTCACAGAGTTACAGCTTTCCCCTCAAGAGGCCTTTCGCTAAGACAGTTCTTGTGGAATTGGCAAAGTGATATTTGGAAGCCCATAGAAGGCTACGGTGAAAAAGGAAATATCCTCTGATGAAATCTGGAAAGAAGCTTTCTGAGAAACTGCTTAGTGTTCTGTTAATTCATCTCAAAGAGTTACATCTGTATTTCGTGGATCTGTTTGCTAGCCTTATTTCTGTGGAATCTGAGAACAGATATTTCGGTTCTCTTTGAACACTATAATTACAAACGAAATATCCTTCGATAACAAAGAGATAGAACCTGAGAAACTTCTTTGTGTTCTGTGAAATCATCTCACAGAGTTACAGCTTTCCCCTCAAGAAGCCTTTCGCTAAGTCAGTTCTTGTGGAATTGGCAAAGTGATATTTGGAAGCCGATGGAGGGCTAACCTGAAAAGGGAAATATCCTCAGATGAAATCTGGAAAGAAGCTTTCTGAGAAACTGCTCTGTGATGTGTGACTTCCACTCAGAGAGTTACATCTGTATTTCGTGGATCTCTTTGCTAGCCTTATTTCTGTGGAATCTGAGAACAGATATTTCGGATCCCTTTGAAGACTATAGGGCCAAAGGATATATGCTACGATAACAAAGAGAAAAAAGCTTTCTGAGAAACTTCTTTGTGTTCTTTGAATTCATCTCACAGAGTTACAGCTTTCCTCTCAAGAAGCGTTTCGAAAAGACAGTTCTTGTGGAATTGGCAAAGTGATATTTGGAAGCCCATAGAGGGCTATAGTGAAAAAGGAAATATCCTCAGATGAAATATGGAAAGAAGCTTTCTGAGAAAATGGTCTGTGATGTGTGAATTCCATCACACAGTTACATCTCTATTTCGTCGATCTCAGGGCTAGCCTTATTTGTCAGGAATCTGAGAACAGATATTTCTGATCCCTTTGAAGACTATAAGGCGAAAGGAAATATCCTCCGATAACAAAGAGAAAGAAGCTTACTGAGAAAGTTCTTTGTGTTCTGTGAAATCATCTCACAGAGTTACAGCTTTCCCCTCAGGAAGCCTTCCGTTAAAACAGTTCTTGTGGAATTGGCAAAGTGACACCTGGAAGCCCAAAGAGGGCTATGGTGAAAACGGAAATATCCTCAGATGAAATCTGGAAAGAAGCTTTCTGAGAAAGTGCTCTTTGATGTGTGACTTCCACTCAACGAGTTACATCTGTATTTCGTGGATCTCTTTGCTAGCCTTATTTCTGTGGAATCTGAGAACAGATATTTCGGATCCCTTTGAAAAATGTGAGCACAAAGGATACACAGTCTGATAACAAAGAGACAGAAGCCCTCTCTGAGAAACTTCTTTGGTGGTTCTGTGGAAATCATCTCAGCCAGAGTTACAGTAGCTTTCCTCCCAAGAAGCCTTTCGCTAAGACAGTTCTTGTGGAATGGGCAGTGATATTTGGAAGCCAATAGATATTATGGTGAAAAAGGAAATTTCCTCTGATGAAATCTGAGAGAAGCTTTCTGAGAACTGCTCTGTGATATGGATTTCCACTCACAGAGTTACACTGTATTTCAGGGATCTCTTTATAGCCTTATTTCTCTGAATCAGAGAACAGATATTTCAGGATCCCTTTGGCGACTGTAGGGCTAAAATGAAATATCTCGATAACAAAGAGAAAGAATCTTTCTGAAGAACTTCTTTGTGTTCTGTGAAATCATCTCAGGGTTTCCCTCAAGAAGACTTTCACTAAGACAGTTCTGTGTGGAATTGGCAAGTGATATTTGGTGCCTCCATGAGGTTATGGCGAAAAGGAAATATCCTCAGATGAAATCTGAAAGAAGCTTCTGGAGAAACTGCTTAGTGTTCTCTAATTGTGCTCACAGAGTTACATCTGTATTTCTCGGGTGAATCTCTCTTGCTAGCCTTATTTCTGTGGGAATCTGAGAACAGATATTTCGGATCCCTTTGGAAGACTATAGGGCCAAAGGAAATATCCTCCGATAAGAAATGGTATGAAGCTGAGAAATTTCTTTGTGTTCTGTGAAATCATGTCACAGAGTTACAGCATTCCCCCAAGAAGCCTTTCGCTAAGACAGTTCTTAGAATTGGCAAAGTGATATTAGGAAGCCCATAGAGGGCTAAGGGGTAGAAAAGGAGATATCCTCTGCTGAGATTCGCAAAGCAAGTCTTCTATGAAACTGCTTAGTGTTCTGTTAATTCATGTCACAGAGTTACATCTCTATTTCGTGGATCTCTTTGCTAGCCCTATTTCTGTGGAATTTGAGAACAGATATTTCGGATCCCTTTGAAGACTGAAGAGCCAAAGAAAATATCCTGCGATAACGAACAGAAAGAAGCTTTGAGAAACTTCTTTGTGTTCTGTGAAATCATTCAGAGTTACAGCTTTCCTTCAAGAAGCCTTTCTCTAAGACAGTTCCCGGAATTCGCAGTGATATTTGGAAGCCCGTAGAGGGCTATGGTGAAAAAGGAAATATCCTGAGATGAAATCTGGGAAGAAGCTTTCTGAGAAGCTGCTCTGTGATGTGTGACTTCCACTCACAGAGTTACAACTGTATTTCGTTTATCTCTTTGCTAGCCTTGTTTCTGTGGAATCTGAGAACAGATATTTCGGATCCCTTTGAAGACTATACGGCCAAAGGAAATATCCTCCGATAACAAAGAGAAAGAAGCTTTCTGAGAAACTTCTTTGTGTTTTGTGAAATAATCCCACAGAGTTACAGCTTTCCCTTCAAGAGGCCTTTAGCTAAGACAGTTCTTGTGGAATTGGCAAAGTGATATTTCGAGACCCATAGAAGGCTACGGTGAAAAAGTAAATATCCTCAGATGAAATCTGGAAAGAAGCTTTCTGAGAAACTGCTTAGTGTTCTGTTAATTCATCTCACAGAGTTACATCTGTATTTCGTGGATCTCTATGCTAGCCTTATTTCTGCGGAATGTGAGAACAGATATTTAGGTTCTCTTTGAACACTATATTTACAAACGAAATATCCTTCGATAACAAAGAGAAAGAAGCTGAGTAACTTCTTTTTGTTCTGTGAAATCATCTCACAGAGTTACAGCTTTCCCCTCAAGAAGCCTTTCGCTAAGTCAGTTCTTGTGGAACTGGAAAAGTGATATTTGGAAGCCGATGGAGGGCTAACCTGAGAAGGGAAATATCCTCAGATGAAATCTGGAAGGAAGCTTTCTGAGAAACTGCTCTGTGATGTGTGACTTCCACTCAGAGAGTTACATCTGTATTTCGTGGATCTCTTTGCTAGCCTTATTTCTATGGAATCTAAGAACAGATATTTCGGATCCCTTTGAAGACTATAGGGCGAAAGGAGATATGCTACGATAACAAAGAGAAAAAAGCTTTCTGAGAAACTCCTTGTGTTCTATGAAATCGACTCACAGAGTTACAGCTTTCCCCTCAAGAGGCCTTTCCTTAAGACAGTTCTTGTGGAATGGGCAAAGTGATATTCGGAAGCCCATTGAGGGCTATGGTAAAAAAGGAAATATCCTCAGATGAAATCTAGAAAGAAGCTTTCTGAGAAACTGCTTAGTGTTCTGTAAATTCATCTCACAGAGTTACATCTGTATTTCGTGGATCTCTTTGCTAGCCTTATTTCTGTGGAATCTGGAGAACAGATATTTTGGATCCCTTTGAAGACTATAGGGCCAAAGGAAATATCCTCTGATAACAAAGAGAAAGAACCTTCGAGTAATCCCCTTTGTGTTCTGTGAAATCATCTCACTGACTTACAGCTTCCCTCCAGAAGCCTTCGCTAAGACAGTTCTTGTGGAATTGGCAAGTGATATTTGGAAGCCCATAGAGGACCATGGTGAAAAGAAAATATTCTAAGCATTTAAATCTGGAAAGAAGCTTTACATTTCACTGCCTTTAGTGTTCTGTTAATCCATCTAACAGAGTCACATCTGTATTTCGTGGATCTCTTGCTAGCCTTTATTTCTGTGGAATTCGAGATCAGATATTTCGATCCCTTTGAAGACTATAGGGCCAAAGGAAATATCCTCATGATAACAAAGAGAAAGAAGCTTTCTGAGAAAAAACTCCTGCCCTAGTAAATGACTCACAGAGTTACAGCTTTCCCCTCAAGAGGCCTTTCCTAAGACAGTTCTTGTGGAATGGGCAAATGATATTTGGAAGCCCATTGAGGGCTATGGTAAAAAGGAAATATCCTCAGATGAAATCTAGAAAGAAGCTTCTGAGAAACCGCTTAGTGTTCTGTGTAAATTCATCCTCACAGAGTTGATCTGTATTTCGTGGGATCTCTTTAATAGCCTATTTCTGGAATCTGAGAACAGATATTTCTGGATCCCTTTGAAGACTATAGGGCCAAAGGAATGTCCTCCGATATCAAAGAGAAAGAAGCTTTCCAAGAAACTTCTTTGTGTTCTGTTAAATCATCTCACAGAGTTACAGCTATCCCTCAAGAAGCCTTTCGCTGAGACAGTTCTTGTGGAATTGGCAAAGTGATATTTGGAAGCCCATAGTAGCCATGGTAAAGGAAATATCCTCAGATGAAATCTGAAAGAAGCTTGAGCAACTGCTTAGCAAGTGTTCTGGTAATTCATCTCACAGAGTTACATCCATTTCCGCCGGAATCTCTTTACTAGCCTTATTTCTGTGGAATCTGAGTACTATTTCGGATCGCTGTAGAAGACTAGAAGGCCAAAAGAAATATCCTCTCATATATCAAAGAGAGCATAGAAGCTTTCTGAGAAACTTCTTTGTGTTCTGTGAAATCATCTCATTGAGGAGTTACAGAAGCTTTCCCACAAGAAGCCTTCGCTAAGACAGTTCTGTGGAATTGGCAAAGTGATATTTGGAGTTTAGGAGGCTATGGTGAAAAGGTAATATCTCAGATGAAATCTAGAAAGAAGCTTGGAGAAACTGCTCTAGATGTGTGACTTCCACTCACAGAGTTACATCTCTATTTCGTGGATCTCTTTGCTAGCCTTATTCCTAAAGGGATCTGGAGAACAGATACTTCGATCCCTTTGAAGACTACGGGCAAAAGGAAGTTCATCCTCCGATAACAAAGAGAAAGAAGCTTTCTGACAAACTTCTTGTGTTCTGTGAAATCATCTCACAGAGTTCCAGCTTTCCCCTGAAGAGGCCTTCACAAGACAGTTCTTGTGAATTGGCAAAGTGATATTTGGCAGCCCTTAGAGGGCTATGGTGAAAACGAAATATCCTCTGCTCATGAAATCTGGATAGAAGCTTCTGAGAAACTGCTCTGTGATGTGTGACTTCCACTCACAGAGTTACATCTGTATTTCGTGATCTCTCTTTGCTAGCCTTATTTCTGTGGGATCTGAGAGAACAGATATTTCGATCCCTTTGAAGACCATAGGGCCAAAGGGAAATATCCTCCGATAACAAAGAGAAAGCAGCTTTCTGGAGAAACTTTGTGTTCCCAGAAATAATCACAGAGTTTCACCTTTCCCATCAAGAAGCCTTCGCTAAGACAGTTCTTGTGGAATTGGCAGTGATGTTTGAAGCCCATAGGACGCTACGTGAAAAAGGAAATATCCTCAAATGAAATCTGAAAGAAGCTTGAGAAACCTGCTGAGTGTTCTGTTAATTCATCTCACAGAGTTACATCTGTATTTCGTGGATCTCTTTGCTAGCCTTATTTCTGTGGAATCTGAGAACAGATATTTCGATCCCTGAAGACAGTAGGGCCAAAGAAATATCCGATAAGAAAGAGAAAGAAGCTTGAGAAACTTTGTGTTCTGTGAAATCATTTTCAGAGTTACAGGCTTTCCCTCAAGAAGCCTTTCTAAGACAAAGTAGGAATTGGCAAGCGAGATGGAAGCCCATAGAGGGCTATGGTGAAAAGGAAATATCTCAGATGAAATCCGTAAAGAAGATTTCTGAGAAACTGCTTAGTGTTCTGTTAATTCATCTCACCGAAGTTACGCCTGTATTTCGTGGATCTCTTTGCTAGCCTTTTATTTCTGTGGAATCTGAGAACAGATATTTCGATCTCTTTTGAAGACTATAGGCCAAAGGAAATATCCTCCGAGCATCAAAGAGAAAGAAGCTTTCTGAGAAACTTTGTGTTCTGTGAAATCATCTCACAGAGTTACAGCTTTCCCCTCGGCCAGAAGCCTTCAAGACAGTTCTTGTGGAATTGGCAATGTGATATTTGGAATCCCATAGAGGGCTACTGCGAAAAGGAAATATCCTCACATGAAATCTGGAAAGAAGTTTGAGAAACTGCTTATGTTCTGTTAATTCATCTCACAGAGTTTCATCTGTATTTCGTGTATCTCTTTGCTAGCCTTTTATTTGTGGAATCTGAGAACAGCGATATTTCGATCCTTTGTAGACTTAGGCCAAAGGGAAATATCCACCGAGCACAAAGAGAAAGTTAGAAGCTTCCTGAGAACTTTGTGTTCTGTGAAATCATCTCAATATTTCAGTTACAGCTTTCCCTCAAGAAGCTTTCGCTAAGACAGTTCTTGTGTAATGGGCAAAGTGATATTTTGGCCCATAGTGGGCAATGGGTGAAAAAGGAAATATCCTGAGATGAAATCTGGAAAGAAGATTTCTGAGAAACTGCTCTGTGATGTTGACTTCACTCACTGAGTTATATCTGTATTGCAGATCTCTTTGCTAGCCTTATTTCAAGGACCCGAGAAACAGATATTTTCGGATCCCTTGAAGACTATAGGCCAAAGGAAATATCCTCCGATAATAATAGAAAGAAGCTTGAGAAACTTCTTTGTGTTCTGTGAAATCATCTCACAGAGTTAGCCTCCGCCAGAAGCCTTCGCTAAGACAGTTCTTGTGGAATTGGCAAAGTGATATTTGGAAGCCCAGATCGGTACGAGAAAATGAAATATCCTCAGATGAAATCTGAAAGAAGCTGTCTGGAGAAACTGCCGAAGTGTCTGTTAATTCATCTCATGAGTTACATCTGTATTTCTGTGGATCTCTTTGCTAGCCTTAATTTGTGTAGAATCTGAGAACAGATATTTTGCATACCATTGAAGACTAGAGTGCCAAAGGAAATATCCTCCCATAACAAAGAGAAAAAGCTTCCCTGAGAAACTTCGTTGTGTTCTGTGAAATCATCTCACAGTTACAGCTTTCCCTCAAGGGTTTCCTTCGCTAAGACAGTTCTTGTGGAATTGTAAAAGTGATATTTGCGCTTCCATAGAGGGCTATGCTGCCAAAATATCCAGATGAAATTCAAAACAGCTTCCCAGAAACTGCTCTGTGATGTGTGACTTCCCACTCACCGAAAGTTACATCTGTATTTCCTCATGATCCCCTGCTAGCCTTATCTGTGGGATCCTGAGTACAGATATTTTCGAATCCCTTTGAAGACTATAGGCCAAAGGAAATATCCTCCCATAACAAAGAGAACTAAGCTTCTGAGAACTTTTGTGTTCTGTGAAATCATCTCACAGAGTTACAGCCTTCCTGCCAGAAGCCTTTCGCTAAGACAATTCTGTGGAATTGGCAATGTACATTTGGAACTTCCATAGAGGGCTACGTGAAAAAAAAGGAAATATCCTCAGATGAACCGTTGTCCTATGTTCGCTTAGTGTTCTGTTAATTCATCTCAGAGTTACATCTGTATTTCGTGGATCTCTTTGCTAGCCTTAATTCTGTGGAATCTGAGAACAGATACTGACCCTTTGAAGACTATAGGGCCAAAGGAAATATCCTCGATAAGAAAGAGAAAGAAGCTGAGAAACTTCTTCGCAGTTCCCAGAAACGGTCTCACAGAGATAACGTCCCTCCAGAAGCCTCACAAGACAGTTCTTGTGGAATTGGCAAAGTGATATTCTAGCCCTAGAGGGCTATGGTGAAAAGGAAATATCCTGAGATGAAATCTTGGAAAGAAGCTTGAGAACTGTAGCCCCCATGGATAAAAGACTTCCACTCACAGAGAGTTACATCTGTATTTCTCGGGATCTTTGCTGGCCTTATCTCAAGTGAATCCAAGAGAACAGATATTTCGGATCCCTTTGAAGACAGTAGGGCTAAAGGAAATATCCTCCGATAAGAAAGAGAAAGAAGCTTGGAGAAACTTCCTTGTGTTCTGTGAAAATAATCTCACAGAGTTACAGCTTTCCCCAAGAAGCCTCTGATAAGACAGTTCTTGTGAATTGGCAGTGATATTACTAGCCCACAGTGGGCTATGGTGAAAGGAAATATCCTCAGATGAAACTGGGAAAGAAGATTTCTGAGAAACTGCTTATTTTCTGTTAATTCATCTCACCGGAGTTACGTCTGTATTTCTCTGTGGATCTCTTTATGTTCTATTTCTGTGGAATCTGACAGAACAGATATTTCGGATCCTTGAAGACTATAGGGCCAAAGGAAATATCCTCCCTGATAAGAAAGAGAAAGAAGCCTTTGAGAAACTTCTTCATGTTCTGTGAAATCATCTCACAGAGATACAGCTTCCCTCAAGAAGCCTCGCTGACAGTTCTTGTGGAATTGGCAAGTGATATTTTCTTGGAACCTACAGAGGGCTACAGTGGTGAAAAGGAAATATCCTCAGATGAAATCTGGAAAGAAGCTTGAGAAACTTCGCTTATGTTCTGTTAATTCATCTCACAGAGTTACATCTGTATTTCGTGGATCTATTTGCTAGCCTTATATCTGTGGAATTTGAGAACACATATTTCGGATCACAGAAGACTAGAGAGGGCCAAAAGAAATATCCTCTCATAACAAAGAGAAAGAAGCTGTCTGAGAAACTTCTTGTGTTCTGTGAAATCATCTCACAGAGTTACAGCTTCCAATAAGAACCCTTTTACCTAAGACAGTTCTTGAATTGGCAAGTGATATTTGGAAGCCAGAGGGCTATGGTGAAAGGTAATATCCTCAGATGTCTGGAAAGAAGCTTGAGAAACTGCTCTCAGTGATGTGACTTCCACTCACAGAGTTACACCCCTATTTCGATCTCTTTGCTACTTATTCTGGGTGATCTGAGAACAGATATTTCGATCCCTTTGAAGATCATAGGCAAAAGGAAATATCCTCCGATAATAAAGAGAAAGAAGCTTGACAAACTTTGTGTTCTGTGAACATCCCCACAGAGTTTCACCTTCCCATCAAGAAGCCTTCAAGACAGTTCTTGGGAATTGGCAAAGTGATATTTGGCAGCCCTTAGAGGGCTATGGGTGAAAAACTAAATATCCTCACATGAACTGGATAGAAGCTTGACAAACTGCTCTGTGATGCATCTCCACTCACAGAGTTACATCTGTATTTTCGTGGATCTCTTTGCTAGCCTTATTTCTGTGGGATCTGAGAACAGATATTTCGGATCCCTTTAGCACTATAGGGCCAAAGGAAATATCCTCCGATAACAAAGAGAAAGAAGCTGAGAAACTTCTTTGTGTTCTGTGAAATAATCTCACAGAGTTTCACCTTTCCCATCAAGAAGCTCTTTCAAGACAGTTCTTGTGGAATTGGCAAAAGTGATGTTTGAAGCCCATAGACTGCCACGGTGAAAAAAGGAAATATCTCAAATGAAATCTGGAAAGAAGCTTTCTGGAGAAACTGCTGAGTGTTCTGTTAATTCACAGAGTTCACATCTGTATTTCGTGGATCTCTTTGCTAGCCTTTATTTCTGTGGACTGAGAACAGATATTTCGATCCCTTTGAAGACAGTAGGCCAAAAGAAATATCCGATAAGAAAGAGAAAGAAGCTTTCTGAGAAACTTTCTTTGTGTTCTGTGAAATCATTTCACAGAGTTACAGGCTTTCCCCTCACAGTTTCTAAGACAGTTCTGTGGAATTGGCAAAGCGATATTTGGAAGCCCATAGAGGGCTATGGTGAAAAGGAAATATCCTCAGATGAAATCCGTGAAGAAGATTTCTGAGAAACTGCTTAGTGTTCTGTTAATTCATCTCACCCGAAGTTACGCCTGTATTTCTCGCGGATCTCTTTGCTTTATTTCTGTGGAATCTGAGAACAGATATTTCGATCTCTTTGAAGACTATAGGGCCAAAGAAATATCCTCCCATAACAAAGAGAAAGAAGCTTTGAGAAACTTTGTGTTCTGTGAAACCAACTTCACGAGTTACAGCTTTCCCCGCCAGAAGCCTTCGCTAAGACAGTTCTTGTGGAATTGGCAATGTGATATTTGGAACTCATATGATGGCTACGTAGAAAGGAAATATCCTCACATGAAACTGGAAAGAAGCTTCTGAGAAACTGCTTAGTGTTCTGTTAATTCATCTCACATGAGTTTACTCCGTATTTCGTGTATCTCTTTGCTAGCCTTATTTGTGGAATTCGGAGAACAGATATTTCGGATCCCTTTGTGGTGACTATAGCCAAAGGAAATATCCACCGATAACAAAGAGAAAGAAGCTTCCCTGAGAAACTTCTTTGTGTTCTGTGAAATCATTCACACAGCGCAGCTTCCCCTCAAGAAGCCTTCGCCACATTGGAAGTTCTTGTGTAATGGGCAAAGGATGGAAGCCCATAGTGGGCAATGGTGAAAAGGAAATATCCTGAGATGAAATCTGGAAAGAAGATTTCTGAGAAACTGTTTCTGGTGATGTTGGACTTCCACTCACTGAGTTATATCTGTATCAAGGGATCTCTTTGCTAGCCTTATTTCTGCGAATCTGAGAACAGATATTTTCGATCCCTTTGAAGACTATAGGGCTAAAGGAAGAACCCTCCGAGCATTAATAGAAGAAGCTTTGAGAAACTTCTTTGTGTTCTCTGGAAATCATCTCACAGAGTTACAGCTCCGGCCATGCTCTTTCGGCTATATCAGCCCAGCAAAGTGATATTTGGAAAAGCCCATAGATCGGTATGGAGAAAAAGGAAATATCCTCAGATGAAATCTGGAAAGAAGGTCTTGAGAAACTGCTTATAAGGTTCTGTTAATTCATCTCAGAGTTACATCTGTATTTCGTGGATCTCTCTTTGCTAGCCTTTTAATTCTGTAGAACTGAGGAACAGATATTTTGCATGTTCATTGGAAGACTAGAGTGCCAAAGGAAATATCCTCCTCGATAACAAGAGAAAAAGCCTGAGAAACTTCGTTGTGTTCTAGGAAATCATCTCACAGTTACAGCTTCCCCTCAAGGAGCCTTTCGCCACATTGTGTTCTTGTGGAATTGCAAAAGGGATATTTGAAGCCCATAGAGGGCTATGGTGAAAAGGAAATATCCTCAGATGAAATCTGGAAAGAAGCTTTCCGAGAAACCGCTCTGTGATGTGTGACTTCCACTACCGAGTTACATCTGTATTTCGTGGATCTCTTGTTGGGGCCTTATTTCTGTGTGGGATCTTGAGTACAGATATTTCAATCCCTTTGAAGACTATAGGCCAAAGGAAATATCCGATAACAAAGAGAACGTAAGCTTGCGAAACTTCTTTGTGTTCCTGTGAAATCATCTCACAGAGTTAAGCAGCTTTCCTGCCAGAAGTTTTCGCTAAGACAATTCTTGGAATTGGGTAATGTGATATTTAAATCCCATAGAGGGCTACGGTGAAAAGAAATATCCTTCAGATGAACCGAAAGAAACTTTCTGAGAAACTGCTTAGTGTTCTGTTAATTCATCTCAGAGTTACATCTATTTCTGTGGATCTTTGCTAGCCTTAATTTGTGGAATCTGAGAACAGATATTTCGGATCCTTTGAAGAATATAGCCAAAGGAAAGACCTCGATAAGCAGGCAGCTTGGGAGAAACTTTCGTGTTCCTAGAAATCATCTCACAGAGATACAGCTTCCTCAAGCCCTCTTCGCTAAGACAGTTCTTGTGGAATTAAGTAAAAGTGATATTTGGAACCTATAAGAGCTGGCAGAAAGCGGCAAAATATCCCCAGATGAAATCTGGAAAGAAGCTTTCTGAGAGAAACCACAATATGTTCTGTTAATTCATCTCACAGAGTTACATCTGGGTATTCTCGTGTGGATCTATTTGCTAGCCTTATCTGTGGGAATTTGAGAACACATATTTCGATCGTGAGAAATACCTAGGTGGCCAAAAGAAATATCCTCGCTAACAAAGAGAAAAGAAGCTTTCTGAGAAACTTCTTTGTGTTCTGTGAAATCATCTCACAGAGTTACAGCTTTCCTGTCAAGAACCTCACCTAAGACAGTTCTGTGGAATTGGCAAAGGATATTTCCTCAAGTCAGAGAGGCTGCAAGGGCGTTGCACATCCTCAGATGAAATCTGGAAAGAAGCTGAGAAACTGCTCTGTGATGTGGGACTTCCACCACAGAGTTACATCTCTATTTCGTGGATCTCTTTGCTAGCCTTTATTCCTGTGGATCTGAGAACAGATATTTCGGATCCCTTTGAAGACTACAGGGCAAAAGGAAATATCCTCCGATAACAAAGAGAAAGAAGTTTTCTTGACAAACTTTGTGTTCTGTGAAATCATCTCACAGAGTTCCAGCTTTCCCCTGAAGAGAGGCTTTCGCTAAGACAGTTCTTGGGGAATTGGCAAGTGAGATTTAAGTGTTCTTAGAGGGCTATGGAAAAACAACATCCCTCACATGAAATCTGGATAGAAGCTTTCTTGAGAAACTGCTCTGTGACGTGTGACTTCCATCCACCGAAAGTTACATCTGTATTGTGGATCTCTTTGCTAGCCTTATTTCGTGGGTGATCTGAGAACAGATATTTCCTCGATCCCTTTGAAGACTATAGGGCCAAAGGAAATATCCTCCGACATCAAAGAGAAAGAAGCTTTCTGAGAAACTCTTTGTGTTCTGTGAACACCACAGAGTTCCCCACCTTTCCCATCAAGAAGCCCTCACAAGACAGTTCTTGTGGAATTGGCAAAGTGATGTTTGGAAGCCCATAGACGGCCAGCCGCGAAAAAAGCGCCTGTGAAATATCCTCAAATGAAATCTGAAAGAAGCTTTCTGAGAAACTGCTGAGTGTTCTGTTAATTCATCTCACAGAGTTACATTCTATTTCGTGGATCTCTTTGCTAGCCTTTATTTCTGTGGAATTTGAGAACAGATATTTTCGGATCCCTTTGAAGACAGTAGGGCCAAAAAGAAATATCCTCCTCGAGCAAGAAAGAGAAAGAAGCTGAGAATCTTCTCTTTGTGTTCTGTGAAATCATCCCACAGAGTTACAGCTTTCCCTCAAGAAGCTTCCTTTCTAAGACAGTTCTTGTGGAATGGCAAGTTGATATTTGGAAGCCATAGAGGGCTATTGTACCAAAAAAGGAATATCCTCAGATGAAATCCGTAAAAGAAGACTTCTGAGAAACTGCTTAGTGTTCTGTTAATTCATCTCACTGAGTTACGCCTGTATTTCTGCATCTCTCTTTGGTTAGCCTTATTTCTTCTGCTGGCATCCTGACAGTCCTGTTTATTCTCGGATCTCTTTGAAGACTATAGGGCCAAAGGAACATCTCCGGAGAACAAAGAGAGAAAGAAGCTTCGAGAAACTCTTTGTGTTCTGTGAACCATCATGAGTTACAGCTTTCCCTCGGCCAGAAGCCTTCACTAAGACAGTTCTTGTGGAATTGGCAATGTGATATTTGGAATCCCATAGAGGGCTACGGTGAAAAGGGAAATATCCTCACATGAAATCTGGAAAGAAGCTTTCTGGAGAAACTGCTTAGTGTTCTGTTAATTCATCTCACAGAGTTTCATCTGTATTTCTCAGGTATCTCTTTGCTAGCCTTATTTCTGTGTGGAATCTGAGAACAGATATTTCTGGATCCCTTTGTAGACTATAGGGCCAAAGGAACATCCAACGATAACAAAGAGAAAGAAGCTTCCTGAGAAACTTCTTTGTGTTCTGTGAAATCATCTCACACAGTTACAGCTTTCCCCTCAAGAAGCCTTTCGCTAAGACAGTTCTTGTGTAATGGGCAAAGTGATATTTGGAAGCCCATAGAGGGCAATGCCGGTGAAAAAGGAATATCCTGAGATGAAATCTGGAAAGAAGATTTCTGAGAAACTGCTCTGTGATGCTGACTTCCACTCACTCGAGTTATATCTGTATTTCGTGGATCTCTTTGCTAGCCTTATTTCAAGGGAATCTGAGAACAGATGTTTCCTCAGATCCCTTTGAAGACTATAGGGCCAAAGGAAATATCCTCGATAATAATAGAAAGAAGCTTGAGAAACTTCTTGTGTTCTGTGAAATCATCTCACAGAGTTACAGCTTTCCTCAAGAAGCTCAAGACAGTTCCCTTAAGTGGAATTGGCAAAGTGATATTTGGAAGCCCATAGATCGGGTATGGGTGAAAAGGAACATCCTCAGGATGAAATCTGGAAAGAAGCTGTCTGGAGAAACTGCTTAGTGTTCTGTTAATTCATCTCAGAGTTACATCTGTATTTCTCTGTGGATCTCTTGCTAGCCTTTTAATTCTGTAGAATCTGAGAATGATATTTTGGTATACCATTGGAACACTAGAGTGCCAAAGGAAATATCCTCCCATAACAAAGAGAAAGAAGCTCCTGAGAAATCCCTGTTGTGTTCTGTGAAATCATCTCACAGAGTTATGGCCCCAAGGAGCCTTTCGCTAAGATAGTTCTTGTGGAATTGGCAAAGTGATAGGATGGAAGCCCATAGAGGGCTATGGGTGAAAGTTTGTTATCCTCAGATGAAATCTGGAAAGAAGCTTGATCCGTTTGTGATGTGTGACTTCCACTCACCGAAGTTACATCTAGAATTCCCAAAGGATCTCTTCTTTTGCTAGCCTTATTTCCTGTAGCGGGATCTGAGTATTGTGCCATCATTTCGCCAACCTTTGAAGACTATAGGGCCAAGGAAAACATCCTCCTCGATAACAAAGAGAAAGAAGCTCCTGAGAAACTTTTGTGTTCTGTGAAATCATCTCACAGAGCTACAGCTTTCCGCCAGAAGCTCACACAGTTCTTGTGGAATTGGCAATGTGATATTTGGAATCCCATAGAGGGCTACGTGAAAAAGGAAATATCCTCAGATGAACTGAAAGAAGCTCTGTTCAAGCTTAGTGTTCTGTTAATTCATCTCTAGAGTTACATCTGTATTTCTGTGGATCTCTTTGCTAGCCTTTAATTTGTAGAATCTGAGAACGGATATTTTGGATACCATTGAAGACTAGGAGGGCCATAGGAAATATCCTCGATAACAAAGAGGAAAGAAACTCCTGAGAAACTTCTTGTGTTCTGGTGAAATCATCTCACAGTTACAGCTTCCCTCGAAAGAAGACTTCTCACAAGACAGTTCTCGTGGAATTGGCAAAGGATATTTTGGAAGCCCTTAGAGGGCTATGGTGAAAAGGAAATATCCTGAGATGAAATCTGAAAGAAGCTTGAGAAACCATTGCCTGTGATGTGTGACTTCCACTCACAGAGTTACATCTGTATTTCTCGTGGATCTCTTTGTATAGCCTTTATTTCTGTGGAATTGAGAACAGATATTTCTGGATCCCTTTGAAGACAGTAGGGCCAAAAGAAATATCCTCCGATAAGAAAAGAGAAAGAAGCTTCGAGAAAACTTTGTGTTCTGTGAAATCATTTCATTATGAGTTACAGCTTTCTCCCCCTCAAGAAGCCTTTCTCAAGATACAGTTCTTGTGGAATTGGCAAAAGGATATTTGGAAGCCCATAGAGGGCTAAGTGGTGAAAAAGGGAAATATCCTCAGATGAACTTCAGAAGAAGATTTCTCTGGATGTCCGCTTAGTGTTCTGTTAATTCATCCCCACCGAGTTAATGCCTGTATTTCGTGGATCTCTTTTACAGTCTTATTTCTGTGGAATCTGAGAACAGATATTTCGATCTCTTTGAAGGCTGACTATAGGGCCAAAGGAAATATCCTCCGATAACAAAGAGAAAGAAGCTTCGAGAACTTCTTTGTGTTCTGTGAAATCATCTCACAGAGTTACAGCTTTCCTCGGCCAGGAAGCCTTTCGCTAAGATGCCAGTTCTTGTGGAATTGGCAATGTGATATTTGAATCCCATAGAGGGCTACGAAAAGGAAATATCCCCACATGAAATCTGAAAGAGAAGCTTGAGAAACTGCTTAGTGTTCTGTTAATTCATCTCACAGAGTTTCATCCATTTCGTGTGTCTCTTTGCTAGCCTTATTTCTGTGGAATCTGAGAACAGATATTTCGATCCCTTTGTAGACTATAGGGCCAGCGAAACATCCAATC
The DNA here is from genome assembly GCF_008728515.1 of Papio anubis. NCBI lineage: Eukaryota > Metazoa > Chordata > Mammalia > Primates > Cercopithecidae > Papio > Papio anubis. The sequence goes on from NW_022165055.1 coordinate 16,565, forward strand.
GACATCAGCAAGGCAAGAGAAAGAAGCTTCCTGAGAAACTTCTTTGTGTTCTGTATAATCATCTCACACAGTTACAGTCCTCCCCAAGAAGCCTTTCACATTGCCCTTGTGTAATGGGCAAAGTGATATTTGAAGCCCATAGTGGGTAATGGTGAAAAAGGAAATAGATCCTGAGATGAAATCTGAAAGAAGATTTCTGAGAAACTGTTCCAGCACGCCTAACTCCCACTCACTGAGTTATATCTGTATTTCTCAGGATCTCTTTGCTAGCCTTATTTCTAAGTGAATCTGAGAACAGATATTTCGTAATCCTCTGAAGACTATAGGGCCAAAGGAAATATCCGACACAATAGAAAGAAGCTGAGAAACTTTTGTGTTCTGTGAAATCATCTCACAGAGTTACAGCTTTCCCCGCCAGTCCTTCCTACATAGTTCTTGTGGGAATTCAGGTGCTTCTGATGACTTGGAAGCCCATAGATCGGGTATGGAGAAAAGGAAATATCCTCAGATGAAATCTGAAAGAAGCTGTCTGAGAAACTACTTAGTGTTCTGTTAATTCATCTCAGAGTTACATCTGTATTTCTCGATCTCTTTGCTAGCCTTAATTCTGTGTAGAATCTGAGAACAGATATTTTGCATACCATTGAAGACTAGAGTGCCAAAGGAAATATCCTCCGATAACAGCAGAAAGAAGCTTCCCTGAGAAACTCTTCGCTGTGTTCTGTGAAATCATCTCACAGAGTTACAGCTTTCCTCAAGGAGCCTTTCACATTGCCCTTGTGGAATTGTAAAAGTGATATTTGGAAGCCCATAGAGGGCTATGGTGAAAAAGGAAATATCCTCAGATGAAATCTGGAAAGAAGCTTTCCAGAAACTGCTCTCAGATGTGTGTGACTTCCACCCCACCGAAGCTACATCTGTATTTCCTCAGGATCTCTTTGCTAGCCTTATTTCCCTGTGGATCTGAGCATGATATTTCAATCCCTTTGACCATCATAGGGCCAGCCGAACATCCTCCGATAACAAAGAGAACGAAGCTTGAGAAACTTCTTTGTGTTCCCAGAAATCATCTCACAGAGCAGCCTCGGCCAGAAGCCTTCGCTAAGACAGTTCTTGGTGGAATTGGTAATGGGATATTTGGAATCCTATAGAGGGCTACGGTGAAAAGGAAACATCCTGATGAAACTGAAAGCAGTTTCTGAGAAACTGCTTAGTGTTCCCATTAATTCATCTCAGAGTTACATCTGTATTTCGGGATCTCTTTGTTAGCCTTAATTTGTAGAATCTGAGAACAGATATTTTGGATACCATTGAAGACTAGAGGGCCATAGGAAATATCCTCCCATAACAAAGAGAAAGAAACTTCCTGAGAACTTCTTGGTGTTCTGTGAAATCATCTCACAGAGTTACAGCTTTCCCCTCGAGAAGCCTTTCGCTAACATTAAAGTCTTTGTGGAATTGGCAAAGTGATTATTTTGGAAATGCCCTCAGAGGGCTATGGTGAAAAAAGGAAATATCCTGAGATGAAATCTGGAAAGAAGCTTTCTGGAGAAACTGCTCTGTGATGTGTGACTTCCACTACAGAGTTACATCTGCATTTCTGTGGGATCTCTTTGCTAGCCTTATTTCTAAATGGGAATCTGAGAACAGATATTTCGATCCCTTTGAAGACAGTAGGGCTAAAGGGAAATATCCTCCTATAAGAAAGAGAAAGAAGCTTGAGAAACTTCCTTGTGTTCTGTGAAATCATCTCACAGAGTTACAGCTTCCCTCAAGAAGCCTTTCGATAAGACAGTTCTTGTGGAATTGGCAAAAGTGATATTAATGAAGCCCATAGAGGGGCTAAGTGGGTGAAAAAGGAAATATCCTCAGATGAACTGAAAGAAGAGATTTCTGAGAAACTGCTTAGTTTCTAAGTTAATTCATCCCACCGAAGTTACGCCTGTATTTCTCAGGATCTAGCCTTATTTCTGTGGAATCTGGAGAACAGATATTTGATCCGAAGACTATAGGGCCAAAGGAAATATCTCGATAAGAAAGAGAAAGAAGCTTTCTTGAGAAACTTCCTTCTGGTTCTGTGAAATCATCTCACAGAGATTACAGCTTTCCTCCAGAAGCCTTTCGCTAAGACAGTTCTGCTGAATTGGCAAGTGGATATTTGGAATCCCATAGAGGCTATGGTGAAAAAGGAAATATCCTCAGATGAAATCTGGAAAGAAGCTTTCGAGAAACTGCTTATGTTCTGTTAATTCATCTCAGAGTTAAGCATCTGTATTTCAGGATCTATTTGCTAGCCTTTATATCTGTGGAATTTGAGAACACATATTTCGATCGCCAGGAAGACTAGAGGCCAAAAGAAATATCCTCTCATAACAAAGAGAAAGGCTTTCTGAGAAACTTCTTTGTGCGTTCTGTGAAATCATTCACAGAGTTGTTAGCTTTCCTGGGTCAAAGAACCCTTTACCCAAGACAGTTCTTGTGGAATTGGCAAAGTGATATTTGGAAGTCAGAGAGGGCTATGGTGGTGAAAAAAGGTAATATCTCAGATGAAATCTAGAAAGCAGCTTTCTGGTGAAACTGTTTCCAGGATAAGGTGACTTCCACTCACAGAGTTACATTCTACTTCGTGATCTCTTTGCTAGCCTTATTCCTGTGGGATCTGAGAACAGATATTTCGATCCCTTGAAGACTACAGGGCAAAAGGAAATATCCTTCGATAACAAAGAGAAAGAAGCTTGACAACTTTGTGTTCTCAGGAAATCATCTCAATAGAGAGTTCCAGCCTTCCTGAAGAGCCTTTCGCTAAGACAAAGTTCTTGGGGAATTGGCAAAGTGATTTGGCAAGTCCTTAGAGGGCTAAGTGGTGAAAACCAAATATCCTCACATGAAATCTGGATAGAAGCTTCTGGAGAAACTGCTCAGGATGTGCGACTTCCACTGACAGAGTTACATCTGTATTGCGGGATCTCTCTTGCTAGCCTTATTTCTGTGGGATCTGAGAACAGATATTTCGATCCTTTGAAGACCATAGGGCCAAAGGAAATATCCTCCGATATCAGCAAGAGAAAGAAGCTTGAGAAACTTCTTTGTGTTCTAGAAATAATCTCACAGAGTTTGATTCCTTCCCATCAAGAAGCCTTCGGCTAAGACAGTTCTGTGGAATTGGCAAAGTGATGTTTGGAAGCCCATAGGACGCTACGGTGAAAAGGAAATATCCTCAAAATGAAATCTGGAAAGAAGCTTTCTTGGAGAAACTGCTGAGTGTTCTGTTAATTCATCTCATTAGAGTTACATCTGTATTTCTCTGTGGATTCTTTGCTAGCCTTATTTCTGTGGAATCTGAGAACAGATATTTCTCGGATCCCCGGCACAGTAGGGCTAAAAAAGAAATATCCGGGATAAGAAAGAGAAAGAAGCTTGAGAATCTTTCTTTGTGCCGTTCCTGAAATCATCCCACAGAGTTACAGGCTTCCCTCAAGAAGCCTTTCTAAGACAGTTCTTGTGGAATTGGCAAGCGATATTTGGAAGCCTATAGAGGGCTTATGGTGAAAAAGGAAAGACCTCAGATGAAATCAGAAAGAAGATTTCTGAATAAACCGTTTAGTGTTCTGTTAATTCATCTCACCGAAGTTACGCCTGTATTTCACGGGATCTCTTTGCTAGCCTTATTTTTGGAATCGAGAACAGATATTTCGGATCTCTTTGAAGACTATAGGTTCCCATGTTCAGGTGCCCGCAGTCGTTCCTGCAGTTTTGCCCTCAGCAATGAAGTCCTGGAGAAACGCATCCGCAGAACGGGTCGCCTTTCCAGCCCGTTCCGCCAGTTCGTCTCGCAATTACAGCCGGTCCTGAAATAGTCCGACCTTGACAGCCACCAGCCCATACAGCCAGCAAAGCCCCGAAGTCTTTAAACGTGAAACAAGCAGTTTTCACGTCCCAGCGATAGTACCAGCAGGCAATGGTGAAAAGGAAATATCCAGATTGAGCAAACCCGGCTCGAAGATTTCTGAGAAATCGTCTGTGATGTTGACTCTCCATCACCAAGCTATATCTGTATTTCGTGGGATCTCTTTGCTAGCCTTATTTCTATGAATCTGAGAACAGATATTTTCAGATCCCTTTGAAGACTATAGGGCCAAAGGAAATATCCTCCGATAATAATAGAAAGAAGCTTTCTGAGAAACTTTGTGTTCTCCAGAAATCATCTCACAGAGTTGTAGCTTTCCCTCAAGGCTCTCACAAGACAGTTCTTAAGTGAATTGGCAAAGTGATACTTGGAAGCCCATAGATCGGTATGGTGAAAAAGGAAATATCCTCAGATGAAATCTGGAAAGAAGCTGTCTGAGAACCGCTTTAGTGTTCTGTTAATTCAGAGTTACATCTGTATTTCGTGATCTCTTTGCTGGCCTTAATTTGCAGAATCTGAGAACAGTTATTTTGCATACCATTGAACACTAGAGTGCCAAAGGAAATATCCTCCGATAACAAGAGAAAGAAGCTTCCTGAGAAACTTCAGTTGTGTTCTGTGAAATCATCTCACAGAGTTACAGCTTTCCCCTGCTGAGCCTTTCGCTAAGATAGTTCTTGTGGAATTGGCAAAGTGATATTTGGAAGCCCATAGAGGGCTATGGTGAAAAAGGAAATATCCTCAGATGAAATCTGGAAAGAAGCTTGGAGAAACTGCTCTGTGATGTGTGACTTCCACTCACCGAGTTACATCTGTATTTCGTGGATCTCTTTGCTAGCCTTATTTCTGTGGGATCTGAGTACAGATATTTCGAATCCCTTTGAAGACTATAGGGCCAAAGGAAACATCCTCGATAACAAAGAGAACTAAGCTTGAGAACTTCTTTGTGTTCTGTGAAATCATCTCACAGAGTTACAGCTTCCCCGCCAGAAGCCTTCGCTAAGACAGTTCTGTGGAATTGGCAATGTGATATTTGAATCCCATAGAGGCTACGTGAAAAAGGAAAATATCCTCAGATGAACTGAAAGAAGTTTGAGAAACTGCTTAGTGTTCTGTTAATTCATCTCAGAGTTACATCTGTATTTCGTGGATCTCTTTGCTAGCCTTAATTCTGTAGAATCTGAGAACGGATATTTTGTGGATACCATTGAAGACTAGAGGCTAGGAAATATCCTCCATAACAAAGAGAAAGAAACTTCCTCGAGAAACTTCTTTGTGTTCTGTGAAATCATCTCACAGAGTTAAGAAGCTCCCTCGAAGACTTCTCGCTAAGACAGTTCTTGGTGGAATTGGCAGTGATATTTGGAAGCCCTTTAGAGGGCTATGGTGAAAAGGAAATATCCTGAGATGAAATCTGGAAAGAAGCTTGAGAAACTGTTTCCAGATGTGACTTCCACCACAGAGTTACATCTTGTATTTCGTGGATCTCTTTGCTAGCCTTATTTCGTGGAATCTGAGAACAGATATTTCTGGATCCCTTTGAAGACAGTAGGCTAAAGGAAATATCCTCCGATAAGAAAGAGAAAGAAGCTTTCTGAGAAACTTCCTGTGTTCTGTGAAATCATCTCACAGAGTTACAGCTTTCCCTCAAGAAGCCTTCGACAAGACAGTTCTTGTGGAATTGGCAAAGTGATATACAAGCCCAAGTAGAGGGCTGCGGTGAAAAGGAAATATCCTCAGATGAACCGGAAAGAAGATTTCGAGAAACTGCTTAGTTTTCTGCTCAACCTTAATTCCACCCTCCGAAGCATGCCTGTATTTCTCAAGGGACTTTGTGAGCCTTATTTCAGCTGGAATCTGAGAACAGATACTCGGATCCCTTTGAAGACCAGGAAGGAAATATCCTCCCGATACGAAAGAGAAAGAAGCTTTCTGAGAAAACTTCTGCGTCTCCTATGGCACCAACCTGATGACAGCTTTCTCAAGAAGCTCTTTCGCTAAGGTCAGCCCTTGTGTAATGGGCAAAGTTTTGATTTAAATTCAGAAAGTGGGCAATGGTGAAAAGGAAGACCGAGATGAAATCTGGAAAGAAGATTTCTGAGAAACTGCTCTGTGATGTTGGACTTCCACTCACTGAGTTATATCTGTATTTCGTGGGATCTCTTTACAAAATTTTGTTTCAAGTGAATCTGAGAACAGATATTCTCGATCCCTCGAAGACTATAGGGCCAAAGGAAATATCCTCCGATAATAATAGAAAGAAGCTTCTGAGAAACTTCGTGCCCCAGAAATCATCTCACAGAGTTGCAGGCAGCCTCACCAGAAGCCTTTCGCTAAGACAGTTCTTAGGAATTGGCAAAGTGATATTTGGAAGCCCATAGATCGGTATGGAGAAAAAGGAAATATCCTCAGATGAAATCTGGAAAGAAGAATCTGAGAAACTACTGCCCACCACCCCAGCGTCTGTATTTCATGGATCTCTTTCAGCTTCTCCACTTCTGTAGAATCTGAGAACAGATATTTTGCATACCATTGAAGACTAGAGGCCAAAGGAAATATCCTCCCATACCCAGCAAAGAGAAAGAAGTTTCCTGAGAAACTTCGCTGTGTTCTAGAAATCATCCACAGAGTTACAGCTTTCCCCTCAAGGAGCCTTCTCATAAGACAGTTCTTGTGGAATTGTAAAGTGATATTTCAAAGCCCATAGAGGGCTATGGTGAAAAGGAAATATCCTCAGATGAAATCTGGAAAGAAGCTCGAGAAACTCACCCTGTGATTGTGGTGACTTCCACTCACCGAAGTTACATCTTGTATTTCGTGGATCTCTTTGCTAGCCTTATTTCTGTGGGATCTGAGTACAGATATTTCGGAATCCCTTTGACGACTATAGGGCCAAAGGAAATATCCGACATCAAAAGAGAACCTAAGCTTTCTGAGAAAACTTCTTTGTTCTGTGAAATCATCTCACAGAGTTACAGTTTCCTCGGCCAGAAGCCTTTCACACCACCACAGTTCTTGTGGAATTGGCAATGTGATATTTTGGAACTCTTAATAGAGGGCCACGAAAAGGAAATATCCTCAGATGAACCGGAAAGAAGCTTTCTGAGAAAAACTGTTGAGGTTCTGTTAATTCATCCCAGAGTTGGCATCTGTATTTCGTGGATCTCTTTGCTAGCCTTAATTCTGTAGAATCTGAGAATTATTATTTTGGATACCATTGAAGACTAGAGGGCCATAGGAAATATCCTCCGATAACAAAAGAGAAAGAAACTTCCTGAGAAACTTCTGGTGTTCTGTGAAATCATCCTCACAGAGTTACAGCTTCCCCGAGAAGCCTTCGCTAAGACAGTTCTTGTGGAATTGGCAAAGTGATATTTGCAGCCCTTAGAGGGCTATGGTGAAAAGGAAATATCCTGAGATGAAATCTGGAAAGAAGCTTTCTGAGAAAACTGCTCTCATGATGTGTGACTTCCACCGCCAGAGTTACACCTTGTATTTCGTGGATCTCTTTGCTAGCCTTATTTCTGTGGAATCTGAGAACAGATATTTCGGATCCCTTTGGAAGACAGTAGGGCTAAAGGAAATATCCTCCGAGCAAGAAAGAGAAAGAAGCTTGAGAAACTTCCTTGTGTTCTGTGAAATCATTCACAGAGTTACAGCTTTCCCTCAAGAAGCCTTCGAGCAAGACAGTTCTTGTGGAATTGGCAAAGTGATATTACGAAGCCCATAGAGGGCTATGGGTAGAAAAGGAAATATCCCTCAGATGAAACTGAAAGAAGATTTCTGAGAAACTGCTTAGTTTTCTGTTAATTCATCTCACCGAAGTTACGCCTATTTCTGTGGATCTCTTTACAGCCTTATCGTGGAATCTGAGAACAGATATTTCGGATCCCCTTGAAGACTATAGGGCCAAAGGAAATATCCTCCCGATAAGAAAGAGAAAGAAGCTTGAGAAACTTCTGTGTTCTGTGAAATCATCTCACAGAGATACAGTTTCCCCCTCCAGAAGCCTTTCGCTAAGACAGTTCTTGCTGGTAACTAAAGTGATTGAATCCCATAGAGGGCTATGGTGAAAAGGAAATATCTCAGATGAAATCTGGAAAGAAGCTTGAGAAACTGCTTATGTTCTGTTAATCCCATCTCACAGAGTTACATCTGTATTTCGTGGATCTATTTGTTAGCCTTATATCTGTGGAATTTGAGAACACATATTGGATCGCTGTAGAAGACTAGAGGCCAAAAGAAATATCCTCTCATAACAAAGAGAAAGCAGCTTGAGAAACTTCTTTGTGTTCTGTGAAATCATCTCACAGAGTTACAGCTTTCTCTGTCAAGAACCCTTACCTAAGACAGTTCTTGTGGAATTGGCAAAGTGGATATTTGGAAGTCAGAGGGCTATGGTGGAAAAAAGGTAATATCCCTCAGATGAAATCTGGAAAGCTTTCTGGAGAAACTGCTCTGTGATGTGTGACTTCCACCACAGAGTTACATCTCTATTTCGTGGATCTCTTTGCTAGCCTTATTCCAGGGATCTGAGAAATCAGATATTTCCGGATCCCTCTTGAAGACTACAGGGCAAAAGGAAATATCCTTCGATAACAAAGAGAAAGAAGCTTGACAAACTTTGTGTTCTGTGAAATCACCTCACAGAGTTCCAGCTTCCCGAAGAGGCCTTTCTGCTACAAGACAGTTCTTGGGGAATTCGGCAAAGGATATTTGCAAGCAACTTGAGGGCCATGGTGAAACGAAATATCCCTCACATGAAATCTGATAGAAGCTTTCTTGAGAAACTGCTCTGTGATGTGTGACTTCCACTGACAGAGTTACATCTGTATTTCGTGGATCTCTTTGCTAGCCTCTTCTGTGGGATCTGAGAACATATTTCGATCCCTTTGAAGACCATAGGGCCAAAGGAAACATCCGAGTTAACAAAGAGAAAGAAGCTTGAGAAACTTTGTGTTCTCAGAAATAATCTCACAGAGTTTGACCTTTCCCCATCAAGAAGCCTTCGCTAAGACACAGTTCTGTGGAATTGGCAAAGTGATGTTTGGAAGCCCATGATCTGCCAATACGGCAAAAGGAAATATCTCAAATGAAATCTGAAAGAAGCTTGGAGAAACTAAGAGTGTTCTGTTAATTCATCTCAAGAGCATCTGTATCGTGGATCTCTTTTGCTAGCCTTATTTCTGTGGAATCTGAGAACATATTTCGATCCCTTTGAAGACAGTAGGCCAAAAGAAATATCCTCGATAAGAAAGAGAGAAAGAAGCTTGAGAATCTTTCTTTGTACCCCAGGAAATCATCCCACAGAGTTACAGAAGCTTTCCCCTCAAGTGTTTTCCTCTAAGACAGTTCTTGTGGAATTGGCAAAGCGATATTTGGAAGCCCATGAGGGCTATGGTGAAAAGGAAATATCCCTGATGAACCAGAAGAAGATTTCTGAGAAACTGCTTAGTGTTCTATAATTCATCCACCGAAGCTACGCCTGTATTTCGTGGATCTCTTTGCTGGGGTCTTTATTTTGTGGAATCTGGAGAACGATATTTCGGATCTCTTTGAAGACTATAGGCCAAAGGAAATATCCTCCGATAACAAAGAGAAAGAAGCTTTCTGAGAAACTTCTTGCCCCAGAAATCATCTCAGAGTTACAGCTTTCCCCGGCCAGAAGCCTTCGCTAAGACAGTTCTTGTGGAATTGGCAATGTGATATTTGAACTCTAGAGGGCTACGTGAAAAGGAAATATCCTCACATGAAATCTGAAAGAGGCTTGAGAAAACTGCCGCGTCCTCGCCAAACTATCAATCGTGCCATTTCGTGTATCTCTTTGCTAGCCTTATTTCTCCTGTGAATCTGGAGAACAGATATTTCCTCGGATCCTTCAAAGGGCCATGAAATATCCACCCATAACAAAGAGAAAGAAGCTTCCTGAGAAACTTCTCTTGTGTTCTGTGAAATCATCTCATTGTAGTTACATAAAGCTCAAGAAGCCTTTCGCTAAGACAGTTCTTGTGTAATGGGCAAGTGATATTTGGAAGCCCATAGAGGGCAATGGTGAAAATCACATGAAATTCATGACTTGAGAAAACTGCTTCAGGATGTTGACTTCCACTCACTGAGTTATATCTGTATTTCGTGGATCTCTTTGCTAGCCTTATTTCTAAGGCGGAATCTGAGAACAGATATTTCTGTATCCCTTGAAGACTATAGGGCCAAAGGAAATATCCTCCGATAATAATAGAAAGAAGTCTCTTTCTTGAGAAACTTTGTGTTCTGTGAAATCATCTCACAGAGCGCGCTTTCCTCAAGAAGCTCAAGACAGTTCTTGCGGAATTGGCAAAGTGGGATATTTGGAAGCCCATAGATCGGTATGGTGAAAAGGAAATATCCTCAGATGAAATCTGGAAAGAAGTTCGTCTGGATAAACTGCCAGTGGCCTGTTAATTCATCTCAGAGTTACATCTGTATTTCGTGGATCTCTCTTTGCTAGCCTTTAATTCTGTAGACCTGAGAACAGATATTTTGCATACCATTGAACACTCAGAGTGCCAAAGAAATATCCTCCTCGATAACAAAGAGAAAGAAGCTCCTGAGAAACTTGCCAGGTTCTGTGAAATCATCTCACAGAGTTACAGCTTCCCCTCAAGGAGCCTTTCAGCTAAGATAGTTCTTGGTGGAATTGGCGTGCGATATTTGGAAGCCCATAGAGGCCAAGTGGGTGAAAAGGAATATCCTCAGATGAAATTCCAAGCAGCTTGAGAAACTGTTTCAGATGTGTGACTTCCACCACTGAGTTACATCTGTATTTGTGGATCTCTTTGCTAGCCTTATTTCTGGGTGGGATCTGAGCACAGATATTTCAACTCTCAGCCAACCGCAGCACCTAGCTAAAACATCCTCCCGATAACAAAGAGAACTAAGCTTGAGAAACTTCTTTGTGTTCTGTGAAATCATCTGGCCAGAGTTACAGCTTTCCCCGCCCAGCCTTTCACAAGACAGTTCTTGTGGGAAACTGGCAATGTGTGATATTTAAATCCCAGAGGGCTGGGTGAAAAAGGGAAATATCCTCAGATGAAATCCGGAAAGAAGCTTTCTATAAACTGCTTAGTGTTCTGTTAATTCATCTCAGAGTTGTACATCCGTATTTCGTGGATCTCTTTGCTAGCCCCAATTCTGTAGAATCTATGTTCCATGTTTGGATACCATTAAAGACTAGAGGGCCATAGGGAAATATCCTCCGATAACAAAGAGAAAGAAACTTCCCAGAAACTTCTTTGTGTTTCTGTGAAATCATCTCACAGAGTTACAGCTTTCCCTCGAGAAGACTTTCGCTAAGACAGCCTGTGAATTGGCAGTGATATTTGGAAGCCCCTTAGAGGCCATGCAAAACAGCCATCCTGATGAAATTCTACAGCCTTCTATGAAACCATCTCAGGATGTGTGACTCTCCCACTCACAGAGTTACATCTGTATTTCTCAGCGGATCTCTTTGCTAGCCTTTTATCCTGTGGGATCTGAGAACAGATTATTCTCGGATCCCTTGAAGACAGTAGGCTAAAGGAAAATATCCTCCCATAAGAAAGAGGCAGCTTCTGGAGAAACTTCCTTGCGTTCCGTGAAATCATCTCACGAGCAGCCTCCAGCTTCCTTCGAGCCACCAGCTCTGTGGAATCAAGGTGTGATATTAATGGGGTCACAGAGGGCTAAGTGGTGTTGCCATCCTGCATGAAATCCGAAAGAAGATTTCTTGAGAAACTAAGCGGCTTTCTGTTAACCCATCCCCACCGAAGTTATCTCTGTATTTCGTGGATCTCTTTGTGAGCCTATTTCTAGGAATCCTGAGAACAGATACTTCGATCCTCTTTGAAGACTGAGAAATAAAGAAGTTCATCCGCGAGAAAGAAGCTTTCGAGAAACTTCTTCATGTTCTGTGGAAATCATCCACAGAGATAGCTTCTCAAGAAGCCTTTTCACACAGTTCTCTTGTGGAATTTGGCAAGTGATATTTGGAATCCCATGAGGCCAGGTACATCCTTGATTAAACCCATGCTGACTTTGAGAAACTGCTTATTGTTCTGTTAATTCATCTCACAGAGTTACGCCTTCGTATTTCGTGGATTCCCTTTGCTTAGCCTTATTTCTGTGGAATTCTGAGAACAGATATTTCGATACCTTTTGAAGACTATGTCATCCTACAAAGGAGAAAGAAGTTTCTGAGAAACTTTTGCCTCTGTGAAATCATCTCACAGAGTTGCTGAGCTTTCCCTGCACGCAGCCTACTAAGACAGTTTTGTGGAATTGGCAAGGATATTTGGAAGCCCATAGAGGGCTACGGTGAAGCCAGTCTCATTTAAACCTCCAAGAAGCTTTCTATGTTCATTTAGTGTTCTGTTTATTCATCTCACGAGTTTACATCTGTATTTCATGGATCTCTTTATAGCCTTATTTCGCGGAATCTTGAGAACAGATATTTGGATGTCTTGAAGATATAGGGCCAAAGAAACATCCTCCGATGACAAAGATAAGGAAGCTTTCTGAGAAACTTCTTTGTGTTCTGTGAAATCATCTCACAGAGTTACAGCTTCCCCTCAAGAAACCTTCTGCCAAGAGACTTGGGAATTGCAAAGTGGTATTTGGAAGCCCATAGAGGTCTATGTGTAAAAAGGAAATATCCTCAGATGAAATCTGGAAAGAAGCTTTCCGACAAACTGCTTAGTGTTCTGTTAATTCATCTCACTGAGTCACATCTGTATTTCTCGTGGATCTCTCTTTGCTAGTCTTATTTCTGTGGAATCTTAGAACAGATATTTTGGATCCCTCGAAGACTATAGGGCCAAAGGAAATATCCTCCGATAACAAAGAGAAAGAAGCTTGAGAAACTACTTAAAAGGTTATGTCAAATCATCCACAGAGTTACAGCTTGGGCCTCAAGAAGCCTTCTACTAAGACAGTTCTTATGGAATACAAAGTGATATTGGGAAGCCCATAGAGGCCATGGTGAAAAGGAAATATCCTGAGATGAAATCTGAAAGAAGCTTGAGAAATGTTTGTGATGTGTGATTCCACTCACAGAGATACATCAGTATTTCGTGGATCTCTTGCTAGCCTTATTTCTGTGGAATCTGGAGAATGATATTTCGGATCCCTTTGAAGACTATAGGCCAAAGGAAATATCCTCCCGATAATAAAGAGAAAGAAGCTTGGAGAAACTTTGTGTTCTGTGAAATCATCTCACAGAGTTACAGCTTTCCCTCAAGAAGCCTTCACAAGACAGTTCTTGTGGAATTGGCAAAGTGATGTTTGGAAGCCCGTGAGAGGGCAACGGTGAAAAAGGAAATATCCCCTAGATGAAATCTGGGCAGCTTCTGAGAAACTGCTCTGTGATGTGAGACCTCCACTCACAGAGTTACACTGCATTTCGTGGATCTCTTTGCTAGCCTTATTTCTGTGGAATCTGAGAACAGAGTATTTTGATCCCTTTGAAGACAGTAGGGCCAAAGGAAATATCCTCCGATGAGAATGAGAAGGAAGTGCTTTCTGAGAAACTACTTTGGGTTCCCAGGAAATCATGTCACAGAGTTACAGCTTTCCCTCAAGAAGCCTTCATGTCAGTTCTTGTGGGAATTGGCAAAGTGATATTTGGAAGCCCATAGAGGTTGCGTTGAAAAAAGGAAATATCCTCAGATGAAACTGAAAGAAGATTTCTGAGAAACTGCTTAGTGTTCTGTTAATTCATCACCCTACAGAGTTACGCCTGTATTTGGTGGATCTCTTTGCTAGCCTTATTTTCTGTGGAATCTGTGAACAGATATTTCGGAACTTTTGAAGACTATAGGCCAAAGAAACATCCTCCCATAACAAGAGAAAGAAAAGTTTCTAGAAACTTTGTTCTGTGAAATCATCTCACAGAGTTACAGCTTTCCCTCAAGCAGCTTCCTTCGCTAACCATTGTGCCCTTGTGGAACTGGCAAAGTGATTTGGAACCCTAGAGGGCTATGGGGAAAAGGAAATATCCTCAGACGAAATCTGCAAGAAGCTTGAGAAACTGTTTCAGGATGTGAGATCACCCACAGAGTTACATCTGTATTTCGTGATCTCTTTACAGCCTTATTTCTGTGGAATCTGAGAAGAGGTGGTTTTGATCCCTTTGGAAAGCAATTTATAGGGCCAAAGGAAATATCCTCTGATAACAAAGAGAAAGATGCTTTCTGAGAAACTTCTTTGTGTTCTGTGAAATCATCTCAAGAGTTTCACTTTTCCCCTCAAGCAGCTTCGCTAAGACAGTTATTGTGAAATTGGCAAAGAGATATTTGAAGCCCATAGAGGGTTAATGTGAAAAGGAAATATCCTCTCAGATGAAAATTGGAAGAAGGTTTCTGGAAACTGCTTAGTGTTCTGTTAATCATCTCGAGTTAAGCATCTGTATTTCGTGGATCTCTTTGCTAGCCTTATTTCTGTGGAATCGAGAACAGATATTTGAGATCCTTTGGAACACTTTGGGCCAAAGGAAATATCTGATAATAAAGAGAAAGAAGCTTGAGAAACTTCTTTGTTTTTGTGAAATCATTCTGAGTGGCAGCTTTCCCTCAAGAAGCCTTTCGGCTAAGACAGTTCTTGTGGAATTGGCAAAAGGATATTTTAAGCCTCATAGAGGTCTAAAATGAAATATCCTCAGATGAAATTCCAAAGAAGCTTTCTGAGAAACTGCTTATGTTCTGTTAATTCATCTCACAGAGCTTATATTCGTATTTCCTGGATCTCTTTGCTATCCTCATTTCTGTGGAATCTGAGAACAGGCTTCGGATCCCTTTGAAGACCAGGAAATAAATGTTCATCCTCCGATATCAAAGAGAAAGAAGCTTTCTGAGAACCTTTCTTTCGTTCTGTGAAATCATTTCACAGAGTTACAGCTTTCTCCTCAAGAAGCCTTTCGCTAAGACAGTTCTTTGAATTGGCAAGGATATTTGAAGCCTCTAGAGGGCTATGGTGAAAAGGAATATCCTCAGATGAAATCAAGCAGTTTCTTGAGAAATGGCTTAGTGTTCTGTTAATCACAGTCACAGAGTTACATCTGTATTACTCTGGATCTCCTTGCCAGCCTTATTTCTGTGGGAATCTGAGAACAGATATTTCGACCTTTGAAGACTATGGGGGCCAAAGGAAATATCCCTCCCATAACAAAGAGAAAGAAGTTTTCTGAGAAACGGTTCTTTGTGTTCTGTGAAATCATCTCACAGAGTTACACCTTCCCTCAATGCTCACACAGTTCTGTGGAATTGGTAAAGTGATATTCGAAGCCAATGGAGGGCTACGGTGAAAAAGGAAATACTGCGAGATGAAATCTGGAAAGAAGCTTTATGAGAAATTGCCCAGTGTTCTGAGAATTCATCTCACAGAATTGCAACTGTTTTTTCGTGGGTCTTTGCTAGCCTTATTTTAGAATCTGGAGAACAGATATTTTGGATCCCTTTGAAGACTATAGGACCAAAGGAAATACCCTACTGATAACAAAGAGAAGGAAGCTTGGGAGAAAAGTTCTGTGTTCTGTGAAATCATCTCACAGAGTTTCAGGTTTCCCTCAAGAAGCCTTTCGCTAAGACACAGTTTTATGGAATTGGCAAAGTGATATTTGGCCATAGAGGCCAGGTGGAAGAGGAAATATCCTCGATGAAATCTGGAAAGAAGATTTCCCTGAGAAACTGCTCTGTGATGACTTCCACTCACAGAGTCTACATCTTATTTCTGTTTATCTTTGCTAGCCTTATTTCTGTGGAATATGAGAACATATTTCAGATCCCTTTGAAGACTACAGGGCCAAAGAAGTATCCTCCTATAACAAAAGAGAAAGAAGCTTCTGAGACACTTCTTTGTGTTCTGGCAAATCATCTCAAAGAGTTACAGCTTTCCCTCAAGAAGCCTTTCAAGACAGTTCTTCTGGAATACTTAAAGTGATATTTGGAAGTCCATAGAGGGCTATGGTAAAAAGGAAATATCCTCAGATGAAATCTGGAAAGAAGCTTGGAGAAACTGCTCTGCGGGATGGGTAGCTTTCCATCACAGAGTTACATCTGTATTTCGTGGATCTCTTTGTTAACCTTATTTCTGTGGAATCTGAGAACAGATATTTCGGATCCCTTTGAAGACTATAGGGCCAAAGGAAAAATCCTCCGATAACAAAGAGAAAGAAGCCTTCTGAGAAACTTCTTTGTATTCTGTGAAATCATCTCACAGAGTTACAGCTTCCCCTCAAGAAACCCTTCATGCAAGACACTTTGTGGAATTGGGAAAGTGATGGAAGCCCATAGAGGGCTCTGGTGAAAAGGAAATATCCTCTGATGAAATTCAAAGAAGCTTCAGAAATTATTGCTTAGTGTTCTGTTAATTCATCTCACAGAGTTACATCTGTATTTCCTCGGATCACTTGCTACCTTATTTCTGTGGGATCTGAGAATAGATATTTCGATCCCTTTTGAAGACTATAGGCCAAAGGGAAATATCCTCCGACATAACAAAAGAAAGAAGCTTGAAACTTCTTTGTGTTCTAGAAATCATCTCACAGAGTTAGCTTCCCCTCAAGAAGCTTCCTTCGCCAAGACAGTTCTTGTGGAATTGGCAAAGTGATATTTGTGTCATAGAGGGTATGGTAAAAGGAAATATCCTCAGATGAAATCTGGCAAAGCCTCTGGAGAAACTTCTCTGTGATGTGATCACCTACTGAGTTCCATCTGTATTTCGTGGATCTCTTTGCTGGGGCCTATTTCTGTGGAATCTGAGTACAGATATTTCGATCCTTTTGAGGACTATAGGGCCAAAGGAAATATCCTCCTGATAACAAAGAGACAGAAGCTTGAGAAAGTTCTTTGTAGTTCTGTGAAATCATCTCACAGAGTTACAGCTTCCTCTCAAGAAGCCTTTCAAGACAGCTCCTTATGGAATTGGCAAAGTGATATTTGGAAGCCCATAGAGGGCCATGGGTGAAAAGGAAATAACCTCAGATGGAAATCTTGGAGCTGAGGTCCGTTCTGTGGATGTGTGACTTCCACCACAGAGTTACATCTGTATTTCTCAGGACATTTTGCTAGCCTTATTTCTGTGCAGACTTGAGAACAGGATATTTTGATCCCTTGAAGACTATAGGGCCAAAGGAAATATCCTCCCGATAATTAAAGAGAAAGAAGCTTAAGAAACTTCTTTGTGTTCTGTGAATCATCTCATTGAGTTGAGCTTCCCTCAAGAAGCCTTTCGCTAAGACACTTCATGGAATTGGGAAAGGATATTTAGCCCATAGAGGGCTATGCTGAAAAAGGAATTATCCTCAGGTGAAATCTGGGAAGAGGCTTTCTGGAGAAACTGCTCTGTGATGTGTGACTTCCACTCACAGAGTTACATCTGTATATCGTAGGATCTTTTGCTAGCCTTATTTCTGTGGATTCTAAGAACAGATATTGGATCCCTTGAAGGCTATAGGGCCACAAAGGAAATATCCTCCGATAACAAAGAGAGAAAGAAGCTTGAGAAACTTCTTTGTGTTCTGTGAAATCATCTCACAGAGTTTCAGTTTTCCCCGTTAAAGAAGCCTTTCGCTAAGACAGTTCTTTGTGGAATTGGCAAAAGGATATTTGGAAGCCTGGCAGAGGCCATGGTGAAAAAGGAAATATCCTCAGATGAAATCAAAAGAAGCTTTCTCAGAAACTGCTTAGTGTTCTGTTAATTCATCTCAGAGTTACATCTGTATTTCGTGGATCTCTTTGCTATCCTTAATTCTGTAGAATCTGAGAACAGATATTTTGGATAGCATTGAAGACTAGAGGGCCAAAGGAACATCCTCTCTGGATAACAAAAGAGAAAGAAGCTTCCTGAGAAACTTCTTTGTGTTCTGTTAAATCATCTCACAGAGTTACGCTTACTCTCAAGAAGCCTTTCTCGCAAGACAGTTCTTGGGGAATTGAAGTAAAGTGATATTTGGTAGCCCTTAGAGGGCTGTGGTGAAAAAGGGAAATATCCTCAGATGAAATCTGGAAAGTAGCTTTCTGAGAAAACTACTCTAAGATGTAGACTTCCATTCACAGAGTTACATCTGTATTTCGTGGATCTCTTTTGCTAGCCTTATTTCAAGTGGGACTCTGAGAATGATATTATTTCTGGACCTTTGAAGACAGTAGGGCCAAAGGAAATATTCACAGAAAGATAAAGAAGCTTGAGAAACTTTTTGTGTTCTGTGAAATCATCCTCACAGAGTTACAGCTTTCCCTCAAGAAGCCTTTCGCCAGACACAGTTCTTGTGGAATTGGCAAAGTGGATATTTGAAGCCCATAGAGGGCTAAAGGGCGAAGTGCACGTCCCCGCACAAACCAGCCACCTCTAGCTGTCCGCCACCCATCCCCACGCACCAGCCTCGTGGATCTATTTGCTAGCCTTTTTATCTGTGGAATTTGAGAACACATATTTCGGATCCGCTTTGAAGACTATAGGCCAAAAGAAATATCCTCTCATATCAGCAGAAAGAAGCTGAGAAACTTCTTTGTGTTCTGTGAAATCATCTCACAGAGTTACAGCTTCCCTCAGCAGCCTCTTTAGCTAAGACAGTTCTTGTGGAATTGGCAAAGTGATATTTGGAAGTCAGAGAGTGGCTATGGTGAAAAAGGCTATATCCTCAGACGAAATCTGGAAAGAAGCTTTGAGAAACTGCTCTTGTGATGTTGACTTCCACTCACTGAGTTATATCTTGTATTTCTGGATCTCTTTGCTAGCCTTATTTCTATGTGAATTGAGAACAGATATTTCGATCCTTTTGAAGACTATAGGCCAAAGCAGCCATCCTCCGAGCACAAAGAGAGTGAAGCTTGAGAAACTTCTTGTGTTCTGTGAACCATCTCTACAGAGTTACAGCTCACCCAGAAGCCTTTCAAGCAATAGTTCTTGTGGAATTGTCAGTGATATTTGAAGCCCATAGATGGTATGGTGAAAAGGAATATCCTCAGATGAAATCTGGAAAGAAGCTTGAGAAACTGCTTAGTTTTCTGTTAATTCATCTCAGAGTTACATCTGTATTTCGTGGATCTCGCAATTCTTGTTCCTGTAGAATCTGAGAACAGATATTTTGGATACCGCTTGAAGACTATAGGGCCAAAGGAAATATCCTCCGATAACAAAGAGAAAGCACCTCTGAGAAACTTTGTGTTCTGTGAAATCATCTCACAGAGTTACAGCTTTCCCTCAAGAAGCCTTTCGCTAAGACAGTTCTTGTGAATGGGCAGTGATTTGGAAGCCCATAGAGGCTATGGTGGAAAGGAAATATCCTCAGATGAAATCTGGAAAGAAGCTTGAGAAAAAAACTGCTGCTTTGTGGATGTGTGACTTTACCACAGAGTTACATCTGTATTTCGTGTGGATTCCCTTTGCTAGCCTTATTTCAGGATCTGGAGAACAGATATTTTGGATCCCTTGTAGACTCATAGGGCAAAAAGGAAATATCCTCCTCGGCCAACAGTGTTAGCTGAAAAACTCCGTTGTGTTCTCAGGAAATCATCTCACAGAGTTTCACATTTCGCCAAGAAGCCTTCAAGACAGTTCTTGTGGAATGGCAAAGGGATATTTGCAGTCCGTAGAGGGCTGTAGGTGAAAAAGGCGAAATATCCCCAGATGCAAATCTGAAAGAAGCCTCTGAGAAACTACTTAGTGTTCTGTTAATTCATCTCAAAGAGTTACATCTGTATTTCTCGTGGATCTTTGGTAGCCTTATTTCTGTGGAATCTGAGAACAGATATTTCGAACCCTTTAAGAATATAGGGTGAAAAGAAATATCCTCGACAAGAAATAGAAAGAAGCTTCTGAGAAACTTTGTGTTTTGTGAAATCATCTCACAGAGTTACAGCTTTCCCCAAGAAGCCTTTCGCTAAGACAGTTCTGAAATTGGCAAAGTTCATATTTGGAAGAAAACTAGAGGGCTATGGAGAAAAAGGAAATATCCTCAGATGAAATCTGAAAGAAGCTTTCAAGAAAACCTCGCTCTGTGGACGGTGACTTCCACTCACAGAGTTACAACCAGCCTCCTGATAATCCCCATGTTCAACCCTGTCCCATTAACATATCAACCCCTAAAGACCAGGAAAGGAAATATCCTCCCATAACAAAGAGAAAGAAGCTTTCTGATGAAACTTCTTGTGTTCAGTGTAATCAATACACAGAGTTACAGCTTTCCCTCAAGAAGCCTTTCGCTAAGACAGTTCTTGTGGAATTGGCAATCTTGATAGCTTAGAAACCCATGAGGGCTATGGTGTGAAGAAATATCCTCAGATGAAATGGGAAAGAAGCTTTCTGAGAAAATTATTTAGTGTTCTGTTAATCATCCTTCACAGAGTTAATCAGTATTACGCTTAACTTCCCACCATCTCTGTCCTACCATTCATCCCTGAACGTTAAACGTTTGACCTCCGGTAAAACAGCAAGACAAAGAAGTTCTCTTTAATAAACCTCTTTTGTGTGTTCTGTGAACTGTCTCACAGAGTTACAGCTTTCCCCTCAAGCAAAGCCTTTCACAAGACAGTTCTCGTGATCAAAGTGATATTTGTGCTTCATAGAGGGCTAAGTGGTGAAAAGGAAATATCCTGCATAAACGTCGATCCTAGAGAAACTGCTTTATGTTGTAAGCATCTTCATCTCGCGAGAGTTGTATCCAGTATTTCTTGGATCTCTTTACAGCCTTATATCTGTGGAATTTGGAGAACACATATTTCGATCCGCTTGAAGACTATAGGGCCAAAAGAAATATCCTCTCATAACAAAGAGAAAGAAGCTTTCTTGAAACTTCTTTGTGTTTCTGTGAAATCATCTCACAGAGTTGCTGGTAGCATTTGCCTCAAGAAGCCTTTAGCTAAGACAGTTCTTGTGGAATTGGCAAAGTGATGAGTTTGGAAGCCGTGAGTGTAGCTACATGGTGGTGAAAAGGTTATATCCTCAGACGAAATCTGGAAAGAAGCTGAGAAACTGTCCGGGTTTCCAGATGTTGATTTCCACCAACTGAGTTATATCTGCATTTCGTGGATCTCTTTGCTAGCCTTATTTCTGCAGAATCTGAGAACAGATATTCGGATCCTTTTGAAGACTATAGGGCCAAAGGAAATATCCTCCGACACAAAGAGAAAGAAGCTTTCTCTGAGAAACTTCTTTGTGTTCTGTGAAATCATCTCACAGAGTTATAGCTCAGCCAAGAAGCTTTCTTTCAAGACAGTTCTTGTGGAATTGTCAAAGGATATTTTGTGAAGCCCATAGAGCCGTATGGTGAAAAGGAAATATCCTCAGATGAAATCTGAAAGAAGCTTTCTTGAGAAACTGCTTAGTGTTCTGTTAATTCATCTCAGAGTTACATTCAGAGTCAGGGATCTCTTTGCTACCCTTAATTCTGTAGAATCTGAGAACAGATATTTTGGATGTCATTGAAGACTAGAGGGGCCAAAAGGAAATATCCCCGATAACAAAGAGAAAGAACCTTCCTGAGAACTTCTTTGTGTTCTGGTGAAATCATCTCACAGAGTTACAGCTTTCCCTCAAGAAGCCTTTCGCTAAGACAGTTCTTGTGGAATTGGCAAAGAGATATTTGGAAGCCCAGAGGGCTATGGTGAAAAGGAAATATCCTCAGATGAAATCTGGAAAGAAGCTTTCTGGAGAAACTGCTCTGTGATGTGTGTGACTCCACTCACAGAGTTACATCTGTATTTCGTGGGATCTCTTTGCTAGCCTTATTTGTGGGATCTGAGAACAGACATTTCGGATCCCTTTGGAAGGCTATAGGCCAAAGGAAACATCCTCCGATAACAAAGAGAGCAGCTTTCTGGAAACTCCCTTTGTGTTCTGTGAAATCATCTCACAGAGTTTCACATTTCCCCACACAAGCCTTTCAAGACAGTTCTTGTGGAATTGGCAAAGGGATATTTGGAAGCCTTAGAGGCTGTGGTGAAAAGGAAATATCCCCAGCATTTAAATCTGAAAGAAGCCTTCTGAGAAACTACTTAGTGTTCCCATAATCTCAAAGAGTTACACCAGTATTGTGATCTCTTTGGTAGCCTTATTTCTGTGGAATCTGAGAACAGATATTTCGAACCCCTTTGAAGAATATAGGGTCAAAGGAAATATCCGATAAGAAATAGAGCAAAGCTTGAGAAACTTCTTTGTGTTTTGTGAAATCATCTCACAGAGTTACAGCTTCCCCTCAAGAAGCCTACACAGTTCTTCTGAAATTGGCAAAGTCATATTTGAAGAAAATAGAGGGCTATGGAGAAAAGGAAATATCCTCAGATGAAATCTGGAAAGAAGCTTTGATGAAACTGCTCTGTGGATGTGATTCCACTCACAGAGTTACAACTGGTTTGATCTCTTTGCTAGCCTTATCCCTGTGGAATGAGAAAACATATTTCGATCCCTTTGAAGACCATAGGGCCAAAGGAAATATCTCGACACAAAAGAGAAAGAAGCTTGGAGAAACTTCTTGTGTTCAGTGTAATCATGTCACAGACAGGCTTTCCCTCAAGAAGCCTTTCGCTAAGACAGTCTTGTGGAATTGGCAATCTGATATTTAGAAACCCATAGAGTGGGCTATGGTGAAAAGAAATATCCTCACAGATGAAATGTGGAAAGAAGCTTGAGAAATTATTTAGTGTTCTGTTAATCATCTCACAGAGTTACATCAGTATTACGTTGATCTCTTTGCCAGCCTTATTTCTGTGGGAATCTGAGAACATGATAAACTGGATCCCTCGAAGACTATGGGGCCAAAGAAATATCCTCCGAAAACAAAGACAAAGCAGCGCTTTCTGACAAACCTCTTGTGTTCTGTGAAACTTCACAGAGTTACAGCTTTCCCTCAAGAAGCCTTTCGCTTAAGACAGTTCCTGTGGAATTGGCAAAGTGATACTGGAAGCCCATGAGGGCTATGGTGAAAAAAGGGAAATATCCTCAGATGAAATCTGGAAAGAAGCTTGAGAAATTGTATAGTTTTTCTGTTAATTCATATCTCGCAGAGTTACATCTGTATTTCTTGATCTCTTTGCTAGCCTTTATTTCTGTGGATTCTGACAACAGATATTTCGGATCCCTTTGAAGACTATAGGCCAAAGAAATATCCTCCGATAACAAATAGAAAGAAGCTTTCTGAGAAACTTCGTAAGTCCTGCAAAACCACCACAGAGTTACAGCTTTCTAGCTCAAGAAGCTTGTCGTAAGACAATTCTTGTGGAATTGGCAAAGTGATGTTTGGAAGCCCTTAGAGGGCTATTGCAGATAAAGGAAATATCCTCACATGAAATCTGGAAAGAAGCTTTCTGAGAAACTGCTCTGTGATGTGCTACTTCCACTCACAGAGTTACATCTGTATTTCGTGGATCTCTTTGCTAGCCTTATTTCTGTGGAATCTGAGAACAGATATTTCGATCCCTTTGAAGACTATAGTTCCAAAGGAAATATCCTCCGATAACAAACAGAAAGAAGCTTGGAGATACTTTGTAAGCTCTGTGAAATCATCTCACACATAGTTACAGCTTCCCTCAAGAAGCCGCTCGCCATGACAGTCTCGTGGAATTGGCAAAGTGATATTTGGAAGCCCATAGAGGGCTATGGGTGAAAAGCAAATATCCTCAGATGAAATCTGGAAATAAGCTTTGAGAAACTAAGCTAAAGTGCCTTGTTTAATTCATCTCACAGAGTCATATCTGTATTTCCTCGGATCTCTTTGCTATCCTTATTTCTGTGGAATCTGAGAATGATATTTCGATCCCTTTGTAAGACTATAGGCCAAAGGAAATATCCTCCGATAACAAAGAGAAAGAAGCTTGCTAAACTTTGTGTTCAGTGGAATCACCATGTCAGAAAGTTACAGGGCTTCCCCCGCTATTTCGCTAAGACAGTTCTTGTGGAATTGGCAAGGATATTTGGAAGCCCATAGAGGGCTACAAGTGGTGAAAAAGGATATATTCTAAGATAAAAATCTGGAAAGAAGCTTGGAGAAATTGTATAGTTTTCGTTAATTCATCCTCGCGGAGTTGGCAATCTGTATTTCGGGACCTCTTTGCTAGCCTTATTTCTGTGGAATCTGACAACAGATATTTCGATCCCTTGGAAGACTATAGGGCCAAAGGGAAATATCCGAGACAAGAGAAAGAAGCTTGAGAACCTTTCTTCGTGTTCTGTGAAATTATCTCACAGAGTTACAGCTTTCTCCTCAAGAATCCTTTCGCTAAGACAGTTCTTTGGAATTGGCAAAGGATATTTGGAAGCCTAGAGGGCTATGTGAAAGGAAATATCCTCAGATGAAATCTGGAAAGAAGCTTTCTGAGAAATTATTTAGTGTTCTGTTAATCATGTCACAGAGTTACATCTGTATTACCTGATCTCCTTGCCAGCCTTATTTCTGTGGAATTCGAGAACAGATATTTCGATCCCTTTGAAGACTATGGGCCAAAAGGAAATATCCTCGATAACAAAGAGAAAGAAGCTTTCTGGAGAAACTTCTTTGTTCTGTGAAATCATCTCACAGAGTTGTTAACCTTTCCCTCAAGAAGCCTTTCACCAAGACAGTTCTTGTGGAATTGGTAGTGATATTCGAAGCCAATGGAGGGCTATGGTGAAAAGGAACATCCTCACATGAAATCTGGAAAGAAGCTTTATGAGAAATTGCCCAGTGTTCTGAGAGAATTCATCTCACAGAATTGCAACTGTTTTTCGTGGGTCTCTCTTGCTAGCCTTATTTCTGTGGAATCTGGAGAACAGATATTTTGGATCCTTTGAAGACTATAGACCAAAGGAAATATCCTCCGATAAGAAACAGAAAGCAGCTTTCTGAGAAATTTTGTGTTCTGTGAAATCATGTCACAGAGTTACAGCATTCCCTCAAGAAGCCTTTAGCTAAGACAGTTCTTGTGAATTGGCAAAGGATATTTGGAAGTCAGAGGCTATGGTGAAAAGGTTATATCCTCAGACTTAAATCTGGAAAGAAGCTTTCTGAGAAACTGCTCTGTGATGTTGACTTCCACTCACTGAGTTATATCTGTATTTCGTGGATCTCTTTGCTACCTTTATTTCATGAATCTGAGAACAGATATTTCGATCCTTTTTTGAAGACTATAGGCCAGTTAAACCCCAAATGCCACACAAGCTCATAAAACCCCATGCCCTAGAACAACCACAGAGTTACAGCTTTCTCCGCTTCAGAAGCCTTTCATGAAGATGTTGGCTAAGGGAAAACGGCAAAGTGATATTTTTAGCCCATATGAGCGTATGGTGAAAAGGAAATATCCTGAGATGAAATCTGGAAAGAAGCTTGAGAAACTGCTTAGTGTTCTGTTAATTCATCTCAGAGTTACATCTGTATTTCTGTGGATCTCTTTGCTACCCTTAATTTGTGAATCTGAGAACAGATATTTTGGATACCATTGAAGACTAGAGGCCAAAAGGAAATATCCTCCCATAACAAAGAGAAAGAACCTTCCTGAGAAACTTTTGTGTTCTGTGAAATCATCTCAATAGAGTTACAGCTTTCCCTCAAGAAGCCTTCAAGACAGTTCTTTATGTAGAATTGGCAAAGTGATATTTCAAGCCTATATAGAGGGCTATGGTGAAAAAAGGAAATATCCTCAGATGAAATCTGGAAAGAAGCTTGAGAAACTGCTCTGTGATGTGTGATCTCCACTCACAGAGTTGATCTGTATTTCGTGGATCTCTTTGCTAGCCTTATTTCTGTGGGATCTGAGAACAGATATTTCGGATCCTCAGACTATAGGCAAAAGGAAATATCCTCCCGATAATAAAGATAAAGAAGCTTTCTGACAAACTTTTGTGTCTGTGGAAATCATCACACAGAGTTCCAGCTTTCCACCAAGAGAGGCTTTTCTGCAGGGACAGTTCTTGGGGAATTGGCAAAGTGATATTTGGCAGCCCTTAGAGGGCTATGGTGAAAAGGAAATATCCTCCCCAGACTAAATCTTGGAAAGAATGGCCCTGAGAGTCGACCGCTCTACGATCGTGTATGACTCTTAAACTCCTGGGCTGGTGAGTTACATCTGTATTTCGTGGATCTCTTTGCTAGCCTTATTTCTGTGGGATCTGAGAACAGACATCTCGATCCCTTTGAAGACCAGAAATAAAGGAAATATCCTCCGATAACAAAGAGAAAGAAGCTTTCTGAAAACTCCTTTGTGTTCCCGTGAAACTATCCTCACAGAGTTTCACCTTTCCGTCAAGAAGCCTTTCGCTAAGACAGTTCTTAGAATTGGCAGTGATGTTTGGAAGACCATAGAAGGCTACGTGTAAAGGAATATCCTCAGATGAAATCTGAAAGAAGCTTGAGAAATCGCCTAGTGTTCTGTTAATTCATCCTTACAGAGTTACATCTGTATTTCGTGGATCTCTTTGGTAGCCTTATTTCTGTAGAATCCGGGAGAACAGATATTTCCGGATACCTTTGAAGACAGTAGGGCAAAAGGAAATATCCTCGATAAGAAAGAAAGAAGCTTTATGAAATTCTTTGTGCCTTGTGAAATCATCCTTCACATAGTTACAGCTTTCCCCTCAAGAAGCCTTTTCGCTAAGACAGTTCTTGTGGAATTGGCAAAGGATATTTGGAAGCCCATAGGATTGGTATGGTGAAAAAGGAAATATCCTCAGATTTCAAATCTGGAAAGAAGCTTCTCTTGGAGAAAACTGCTTAGTGTCTCTGTTAATTCATCTCAGAGTTACATCTGTATTTCTGTGGATCTCTTTGCTAGCCTCCAATTCTTGTAGAATCTGAGAACAGATATTTTGCATACCATTGAAGACTCTGAGGCCAAAGGAAATATCCGATAACAAAGTGGCAGCAGCTCTGAGAAACTTCTTTGTGTTCTGGGAAATCATCTCACAGAGTTACAGCTTCCCTCAAGAAGCTCGCTAAGACAGTTCTTGTGGAATTGGCAAAGTGATATTTGGAAGCCCACAGAGGGCTATGGTGAAAAGAAATATCCTTGAGATGAAATCTGGAAAGAAGCTTTCTGAGAAACTGCTTCCAGATGTGTGACTTCCACTCACCGAGTTACATCTGTATTTCGTGGATTCCTCGCTAGCCTTATTTCGTTGATCTGAGTACAGATATTTCGAATCCCTTTGAAGACTATAGGGCCAAAGGAAATATCTCGATAACAAAGAGAACTAAGCTTTGAGAAACTTCTTTATGTTCTGTGAAATCATCTCACAGAGTTACAGCTTTCCCGCCAGAAGCCTTTCGCTAAGACAGTTCTTGTGGAATTGGCAATGGATATTTGAATCCTATAGAGTGGCTACGTGAAAAGGAAATATCCTCAGATGAAATCTGAAAGAAGCTTTCTGAGAAACTGCTTAGTGTCTGTTAATTCATCTCACAGAGTTTCCATCTGTATTTCGGGTATCTCTTTGCTAGCCTTATTTCTGTGGAATCGAGAACACATATTTCGGATCCCTTTGTAGACTATAGGCCAAAGGAAATATCCTCCGATATCAAAGAAAGAAGCTTCCTGAGAAACTTCTTGTGTTCTGTGAACTATCTCACAGAGTTACAGCTTTCCTCAAGAAGCCTTCGCTGCATTAAAGTTCTTGTGGAATGGGCAAAGTGGATATTTGGAAAGCCCTAGAGGGCTAAGTGGGTGAAAAAGGAAATATCCTGAGATGAAATCTGAAAAGAAGCTTGAGAAACTGCTCTGTGATGTTGACTTCACTCACTGAGTTATATCTGTATTTCGTGGATCTCTCTTTGCCAGCCTTATTTCTGGGCGTAGGGAATCTTATGTTCAGATATTTCGATCCCTTTGAAGACTATAGCCAAAGGAAAGTAAAGGCGCGATCCAGTTTCAGCTTACCTATGGCTAGCCAATTTTCCCAGCACCATTTATTAAATAGGGAATCCTTTTCCCATTTCTGTTTTTCTCAGGTTTGTCAAAGATCAGATGGCTGTAGATGTGTGGTATTATTTCTGAGGACTCTGTTCTGTTCCATTGTCTATATCTCTGTTTTGGTACCAGTACCATGCTGTTTTGGTTACTTCGTAGCCTTGTAGTATAAGTTTGAAGTCAGGGTGTTTGATGCCTCCAGCTTTGTTCTTTTTGACTTAGGATTGTCTTGAGATGCGGGTTTTGGTTCCATATGAACTTTTTAAAGCAGTTTTTTCCAATTCTGTGAAGAAACTCATTGGTAGTTTGATGGGATGGCATTGAATCTATAAATTACCTTGGCAGTATGGGCTTACTTTCAATGATATTGATTCTTCCTATCCATGAGCATGGTATGTTCTTCCATTTGTTTGTGTCCTCTTTTTATTTCACACCAGTTAGAATGCATGATCATTAAAAAGTCAGGAACAACAGGTGCTGGAGAGTGATGTGGAGAAATAGGAACACTTTTACACTGTTGGTGGGATTGGTAAAACTAGTTCAGCCATTATGGAAAAACAGTATGCATGCATTCCCTCAAGGATCTAGAACTAGATGTACCCATATGACCCAGCCATCCCATTACTGGGTACATATACCCAAAGGATTATAAATGATGCTGCTATAAAGACACATGCACATCGCATGTTTATTGCAGCACCATTCACAATAGCAAAGACTTGGAATCAACCCAAATGTCCATCAGTGACAGATTGATTAAGAAAATGTGGCACATATAACACCATGGAATACTATGCAGCCATCAAAAGGATGAGTTTCAGGTCCTTTGTAGGACATGGATGCAGCTGGAATCCATCATTCTAGCAAACCATCACAAGAACAGAAAACCAAACACCGCATGTTCTCACCATAGGTGGGAACTGAACACGAGATCACTCTGGACTCCTCGAAGGGGGAACATCACACACCGGGCCTATCATGGGGAGGTGGGGGGAGGGGGAGGGATTGGTACTGGGAGTTATACCTGATGTAAATGACGAGCTGATGGGTGCAGCACACCAAAAGGCACAAGTATACATATGTAAATAAACCTGCACGTTATGCACATGTACCCTACAACTTACAGTATAATAATAATAAATAAATTAAAAAAAAAAAAAGAAACTTCTTAGGTGTTCTGTTAATTCATCTCAATCGAAGCACGCCAGTATTTCTCGTGGATCTCGGCCTTATTTCTGTGGAATCTGAGAACAGATATTTGACCCTTGAAGACTATAGGGCCAAAGGAAATATCTCCATCATCAAAGAGAAAGAAGCTGAACTCGTTCTGTGAAATCATCCGCCAGAGTTACAGCTTTCCCCAAGAAGCCTTTCGCTAAGACAGTTCTTGTGGAATTGGCAAAGTGGGATATTTAAAGCCCATGAGGGCTGCGGTGAAAAAGGAAATATCCTCAGATGAAACCTGAAAGAAGATTTCGAGAAACTGCTTATTAATTCTGTTAATTCATCTCACAGAGTTGGCTGCCCAGCTTCGTGGATCTTTGCTAGCCTTATTTCTGTGGAATCTGGAGAACAGATATTTCTGATACTCATTGAAGACTATAGGCCAAAGGAAATATCCTCGATATCAAAGAGAAAGAAGCTTGGAGAAACTTCTTTGGTTTCTCGTGAAATCATCTCACAGAGTTACAGCTTCCCCTCAAGCAAGCCTTACGCTTAAGACAGTTTTGTGGAATTGGCAAAGGATATTTGAAGCCCATAGAGTGGCTACGGTGAAAAAGCAGCACCCTCAGATTAAATCTCAAAGAAGCTTTCTGGAGAAACTGCTTAGTGTTCTTGTTCTATTCATCTCACAGAGTTACATCTGTGAGGCTTCATGGATCTCTATGTCTTTATTCGTGGAATCTGGAGAACAGATATTTTGGATCCCTTGGAAGATATAGGGCCAAAGGAAACATCCTCCAATGACAAAGCAGTTAGCTTTCTGAGAAACTTCTTTGTGCTCCCAGAACCATCCACAGAGTTACAGCTTCCCCAAGAAACCTCGCCAAGCATACAGTTCTTGTGGAATTGGCAAAGTGGTATTTAAAGTCCAGAGGGTCTATGGGGTGTAAAAAGGAAATATCCTCAGGATGAAAATCTGGAAAGAAGTTTCCAACAAACTGCTGAAGTGCTCCCCGTTAATTCATCTCACTGTTGCATCTGTATTTCGTGGGATTCCTTTACAGCCTTATTTCTGTGGAATTCGAGAACAGATATTTCGATCCCTTTGAAGACTATAGGGCCAAAGGAAATATCCTCCGAGCAACAAAGAGAAAGAAGCTTTCTGAGAAACTACTTTGTGTTATGTCAAACTAACCACAGAGTTACAGCTTTTGCCCCTCAAGAAGCCTTTCGCTTAAGACAAAGTTCTTATGGAATTGGCAGTGATATTGGGGAAGCCCATAGGAGGGCTATGGGTAGCAAGGAAATATCCTCAGATGAAATCTGAAAGAAGCCTTCTGAGAAACTGCTCTGTGATGTGTGACTTCCACCACAGAGTTACATCTGTATTTCGTGGATCTCTTTGCTAGCCTTTTATTTCTGTGGAATCTGAGAACAGATATTTCTCGATCCCTTTGAAGACTATAGCCAAAGGAAATATCCTCCGATAACAAAGAGGCTTTCTGAGAAACTTCTTGTGTTCTGGTGGAACATCTCACAGAGTTACAGCTTCAAGCAGCCTTCGCCATATTGTGCCCGTGGAATTGGCAAGTGATATGTGGAAGCCCGTAGAGGGCAATGGTGGAAAAGGAAATATCCTCAAATGAAATCTGGAAAGAAGCTTGAGAAACAGTTTCAGGATGTGAGACCTCCACTCACAGAGTTACATCTGCATTTCGTGGATCTCTTGCTAGCATTATTTTTGTGGGAATCTCAGAACAGATATTTCTGGATCCCTTTGAAAACTAGAGGGCCAGCGAAATATCCTCCCATAAACAAAAGAGAAAGAAGCTTGAGAAACCACTTAGTTCTGTCAAATCATCTCACAGAGTTATGCTTTCCCCGCTAGCCTTTCGCTACATTGTGTTCTTGTGGAATTGGCAAAGTGGATATTTGGCCAATAGAGATCTATGGTGAAAAAAGGATATATCCTGAGATGAAATCTGAAAGAAGCTTTCTGAGAAACGGCTCCAGATGTGAGACTTCCACCACAGAGTTACATCTGTATTTCGTGGATCTCTTTGCTAGCCTTATTTCTGTGGAATCTGAGAAGAGATATTTCGGATCCCTTGGAAGTCTATAGGGCCAAAGGAAATATCCTCTGATAACAAAGAGAAAGATGCTTTCTGAGAAACTTCTTTGTTTTCTGTGAAATCATCTCAAGAGTTTCACGTTTCCCCTCAAGAAGCCTTTTGCTAAGACAGTTATTGTGAAATTGGCAAAGAGATATTTGGAAGCCCATAGAGGGTTACGGTGAAAAAGGAAATATCCTCAGATGAAATCTGCAAAGAAGCTTTCTGAGAAACTGCTTAGTGTTCTGTTAATTCATCTCACAGAGTTACATCTGTATTTCGTGGATCTCTTTGCTAGCCTTATTTCTGTGGAATCGGAGAACAGATATTTGGGATCCTTTTGAACACTATGGGGCCAAAGGAAATAACCTCCGATAACAAAGAGAAAGAAGCTTTCTGAGAAACTTCTTTGTTTTTTGTGAAATCATCTCACAGAGTTGCAGCTTTCCCCTCAAGAAGCCTTTCGCTAAGACAGTTCTTGTGGAATTGGCAAAGTGATATTTGGAAACTCATAGAGGTCTATGGTGAAAAATGAAATATCCTCAGATGAAATCTCAAAGAAGCTTTCTGAGAAACTGCTTAGTGTTCTGTTTATTCATCTCACAGGGTTACATCTGTATTTCATGGATCTCTTTGCTAGCCTTATTTCCGTGTAATCTGAGAACAGATATTTCGGATCCCTTTGAAGATATAAGGCCAAAGGAAACATCCTCCGATGACAAAGAGAAAGAAGCTTTCTGAGAAACTTTTTTGTGTTCTGTGAAGTCATCTCACAGAGTTACAGCTTTCCCCTCAAGAAACCTTTCGCTAAGATATTCTTGTGGAATTGGCAAAGCGGTATTTGGAAGTCCATAGAGGTTCATGGTGTAAAAGGAAACAGTCCTCGTATTTAAATCTGACAGCTTCCAAACAAACTGCTTAGTGTTCTGTTAATTCATCTCACTGAGTCACATCTGTATTTCGCATTCCTTTACAGCTTTATTTCGTGGAATCTGAGAACAGATATTTCGGATCCTTTGAAGACTATAGGGCCAAAGGAAATATCCTTATAACAAAGAGAGAAAGAAGCTTGAGAAACTACTTTGTGTTATGTCAAATCATCTCACAGAGTTACAGCCGCCCTCAAGAAGCTCTCTTTCGCTAAGACAGTTCTGCATGGAATTGGTAAAGTGATATTGGGTGCTTTCCATAGAGGGCTAAGGTGGTGAAAAAGGAAATATCCTCAGATGAAATCTGAAAGCCTCTAGAGAAACTGTTTCCAGGAGGTGCACTCCCACTCACAGAGTTACATCTGTATTTCGTGGATCTCTCTTTGCTAGCCTTATTTCTGTGGAATCTGAGAATGATATTTCGGATCCCTTTGAAGACTATAGCGCCAAAGGAAATATCCTCCGATAACAAAGAGAAAGAAGCTTTCTTGAGAAACTTCTTGTGTTCTGTGAAATCATCTCACAGGAGTTAGCTTCTCCCTCAAGAAGCCTTCGGCTAAGACAGTCTCTTGTAACTGGCAAAGTGATATGTGGAAGCCCGTAGTAGAGGGCAATGGTGAAAAGGAAATATCCTCAAATGAAATCTGGAAAGAAGCTTTCTGAGAAACAGCTTCCAGATGTGAGACTCCACTCACAGAGAGAGTTACATCTGCATTTCGTGGATCTCTTTGCTAGCATTATTTTGTGGAATCTCAGAATGATATTTCGATCCCTTGAAAACTCAGGAGGGCCAAAGGAAATATCCTCCGATAACAAAGAGAAAGAAGCTTTCTGAGAAACTACCAGGCTCTGTCAAATCATCTCACAGAGTTACAGCTCTCAAGAAGCCTCGCCACATTAAATTCTTGTGGAATTGGCAAAAGTGGATATTTCAGCCAATAGAGACCTATGGTGAAAAAGGATATATCCTTGAGATGAAATCTGGAAAGAGCTTTCTGAGAAACGGCTCTGTGATGTGACTTCCACCTCAGAGTTACATTCCTGCATTTCTGTGATCTCTTTGCTAGCCTTATTTCTGTGGAATCTGAGAACAGATATTTCTGGATCCCTTGGAAGACTATAGGGCCAAAGGAAATATCCTCTGATAACAAAGAGAAAGATGTTTCTGAGAAACTTCTTTGTGTTCTGTAAATCATCTCAAGAGTTTCACTTTTCCCTCAAGAAGCCTTTTGCTAAGACAGTTATTGTGAAATTGGCAAAGAGATATTTGGAAGCCCATAGAGGGTTACGTGTGAAAAGGAAATATCCTCAGATGAAATCTGCAAAGAAGCCGAGAAACTGCTTAGTGTTCTATTAATTCATCTCAGAGAGTTACATCTTTGTATCTGTATCCCTTTTGCTATTCTTATTTCTGTGGAATCGAGAACAGATGTTTGGGATCCTTTTGAACACTATAGCCAAAGGAAATATCCTCCTCGATAACAAAGAGAAAGAAGCTTGAGAAACTTTGTTTTGTGAAATCATCTCACAGTTACAGCTTTCCCTCAAGAAGCCTTTCGGCTAAGACAGTTCTTGTGGAATTGGCAAAGTGATATTTGGCAGCTCATAGAGGTTCCGGTGAATAATGAAATATCCTCAGATGAAATCCAGCTTTCTGAGAAACGGCTTATGTTCTGTTTATTCATCCTACAGAGTTACATCTGTATTTCATGGATCTCTTTGCCAGCCTTATTTCCGCAGTAATCTGAGAACAGATATTTCGATCCCTTTGAAGACAAAGGAAACATCCTCCATGACAAAGAGAAAGAAGCTTTCTGAGAAACTTTTTGTGTTCTGTGAAATCATCTCACAGAGTTACAGCTTCCCCTCAAGAAACCTTCGCTAAGACAGTTCTTGTGGAATTGGTGCAAAGTAGATTTGGAAGCCCATAGAGGTCTATGGCGGAAAGGAAACATCCTCAGATGAAATCTGGAAAGAAGCTTTGAGAAATCGTTCTGGTGATGTGAGACCTCCACCTCACAGAGTTACATCTGCATTTCGTGGATCTCATAGTCTTATTTCTGTGGAATCTGAGAACAGATATCGGATCCCTTTGAAGACAGTAGGGCCAAAAGGAAATATCCGAAGGAGAATGAGAAGGAAGCTTGGAGAAACTACTTTGGCTCCCAGTGAAATCATGTCACAGAGTTACAGCTTTCCCTCAAGAAGCCTTCGCTAAGACAGTTCTTCTGGAATTGGCAAGTGGATATTTGAAGCCCTTAGAGGGCTATGTTGAAAAGGAAATATCCTCAGATGAAACTGAAAGAAGATTTCTGAGAAACCGCTTAGTGTTCCTGTTAATTCATCTCACAGAAGCATGTCTGTATTTGGTGGATCTCTTGCTAGCCTTATTTTGTGGAATCTGTGAATAGATATTCTGGAATCCTTTGTTATAGGGCCAAAGGAAACATCCTCCTGAGCACAAAGAGAAAGAAAGTTTCTGAGAAACTTCTTTGTGTTCTGTGAAATCATCTCACAGAGTTAAGCGGTTTCTCCCCAAGAAGCCTTTCGCTACATAGTTCTTTGTGGAATTGGCAAAGGATATTTGGAAGCCCATAGAGGGCTATGGGGAAAAGGAAAGATCCTCAGACGAAATCTGGAAAGAAGCTTTCTGAGAAACTGCTCTGTGATGTGAGACTTCCACTCACCGAGTTAAGCATCTGTATTTCTGTGATCTTCATAGCCTTTATTTCTGTGGAATCTGAGAAGAGATACTTGGATCCCTTTGAAGTCTATAGGGCCAAAGGAAATATCCTCTGATAATGTAAGAGAAAGATGCTTGAGAAACTTCTTGTTTTCTGTGAAACGGCCCTAAGAGTTTACGTTTCCCTCAAGAAGCCTTTTGCTAAGACAGTTATTGTGAAATTGGCAAAGAGATATTTGGAAGCCCATAGAGGGTTACGTGAAAAGGGAAATATCCTCAGATGAAATCTGGAAAGAAGCTTCTGAGAAACTGCTTAGTGTTCTGTTAATTCATCTCACAGAGTTACATCTGTATTTCGTGGATCTCTTTGCTAGCCTTATTTCTGGAATCGGAGATCAGATATTTGGGATCCTTTGAACACTATGGGGCCAAAGGAAATAACCTCCGATAACAAAGAGAAAGAAGCTTCTGAGAAACTTCTTTGTTTTTAGAAATCATCTCACAGAGTTGCAGCTTCCCCTCAAGAAGCCTTTCGCTACAGTTCTTGTGGAATTGGCAAAGTGATATTTGGAAACTCATAGAGGTCTATGGGTGAAAATGAAATATCCCTCAGATGAAATCTCAAAGAAGCTTTGAGAAACTGCTTAGTGTTCTGTTTAATCATCTCACAGGGTTACATCTGTATTTCATGGATCTCTTTGCTAGCTCTTATTCGTAATCTGAGAACAGATAATTCGATCCCTTTGAAGATATATGGCCAAAGGAACATCCTCCGATGACAAAGAGAAAGAAGCTTTCTGAGAAACTTTTTGTGTTCTGTGAAGTCATCTCACAGAGTTACAGCTTCCCCAAGAAACCTTTCGCTAAGACAGTTCTTGTGGGGACTAAGTAAAGTGGTATT
The DNA here is from genome assembly GCF_008728515.1 of Papio anubis. Taxonomy (NCBI): domain Eukaryota; kingdom Metazoa; phylum Chordata; class Mammalia; order Primates; family Cercopithecidae; genus Papio; species Papio anubis. The sequence continues at coordinate 52,142 of NW_022165055.1, forward strand.
TCAAAGCCCATAGAGGACTCATGTTGAAAAAGGAAATATCCTGATGAAATCTGGAAAGAAGCTTTCCAAGAAACTGCTTAGTGTTCTGTTAATTCATTCTCACTGAGTTACATCTGTATTTCTGTGGATGTTCCTTGCTAGCCTTATTTCTGTGGAATCTGAGAACATATTGGATTCTTTTGAAGACTGTAGGGCCAAAGGAAATATCCTCCGATGATAAAGAGAAAGAAGCTTGAGAAACTTCTTTGTGTTCTGTGAAATCATCTCACAGAGTTACAGCTTTCCCTCAAGAAGCCTGTCGCTAAGACAGTTCTTGTGGAATGGGCAAAGTGATATTTGGAAGCCCATAGAGGGCTATGGTGAAAGGAAATATCCTCAGGTGAAACCTGGAAAGAAGCTTGAGAAACTGCTTAGTGTTCTGTTAATTCATCCTACAGAGTTACATCGGTATTTCAAGTGGATCTCTTTGCTAGCCTTATTTCTGTGGAATCTGAGAACAGATATTTCGATCTCTTTGAAGACTATAGGGCCAAACAAATATCCCTTCTGATAACAAAGAGAAAGCAGCTTTCTGGAGAAACTTCTTTCGTTCTGTGAAATCATCTCACAGAGTTACAGCTACCCCTCAAGAAGCCTTTGCTAAGACAGTTCTTCTTCTGAATTCAGCAAGTATTTGAAGCCCATCGAGGGCTATGGTGAAAAAGGAAATATCCTCAGATGATATCTGGAAAGAAGCTTTCTGAGAAACTGCTGTGTGGTGTGTGTGACTTCCACCACAGAGTTACATCTGTATTTCGTGGATCTCTTTGTTGAAGCCTTATTTCTGTGGAATCTGAGAAGAGATATTTCAGATCCCTTTGAAGACTATAGGGCCAAAGGAAACATCCTCCTGATAACAAAGAGAAAGAAGGTTTCTGAGAAACTTCTTGTGTTCTGTGAAATCATCTCACAGAGTTACAGCTACCCCTCAAGAAGCCTCAGGGATACCAGTTCTTGTGGAATTGGCAAAGCAATATTTTAAGCTTTATTACAGGACTACAGTGAAAAGGGAAACATCCTGAGATGAAATCTGAAAGAAGCTTTCTGAGGCAAACTGCTCTGTGATGTGTGACGTCCACTCACAGAGTTACATCTGTATTTCGTGGATCTCGCTAGCCTTATTTCTCTGGAATGTGAGAACAGATATTTCGATCCATTTGAAGACTATAGGGCCAAAGGAAAGATCTTCCGATAACAAAGAGAAAGAAAGGTTTCTGAGAAACTTCTTTGTGTCTTGGGTGAAATAATCTCACAGAGTTATAGTTTTCTCCTCAAGCATAGCCTTTCGCTAAGACGGTTCTTGTGGAATTGGCAAAATGAGAGCCTGGAAGCCCATAGAGGGCTATGCTTGAAAAAGGAAATATCCTGTGATGAAATCTGTAAAGAAGCTTTCTGGAGAAACTGCTTAGTGTTCCACACCATCCTTCACAGAGTTACATATGCATTTCGTGGACTTTGCTAGCCTTTATTTCAGGTATTTGAGAAGAGATACATGCTCTCTGGATCCCTTTGAAGACTATAGGTCCAAAGGAAATATCCTCCCCATACAAAGAGAAGGAAGCTTTCTGAGTAACTTCTTTGTGTTCTCTCTGAAATCATCTCACAGAGTTACAGAACTTTCCCAAGAAGTCTTTCAAGCAAGACAGTTGTTGTGGAATTGAAAAGTGATATTTGGAAATTCACAGAGGGCTGTGTGGTGAAAAAGGAAATATCCTCAGATGAAATCTGGAAAGAAGCTTTCTGAGAAACTACTAGTGTTCTTGTTAATTAACTTTACAGAGCTACATCTGCATTTCGTGGACTTTGGCTAGCCTTATTTTGGTATCTGAGAATAGATATTTCGGATCCCTTTGAAGACTATAGGGCCAAAGGAAATCTCTCCGTTAACAAAGAGAAAGAAGCTTTCTGGAGAAACTTCTTGTGTTCTGTGAAATCATCTCACAGAGTTACAGCTTTCCCCGCAAGAGGCCTTTTGCTAAGAGCCAGTTCTTGTGGAATTGGTAAAGTGATATTCTTTAAAAGCCCATAGAGGGCTATTGTGATAAAGGAAATATCCTCAGATGAAATCTGGAAAGAAGCTTTGAGAAACTGCTCTGTGATGTGTGACTTCCACTACAGAGTTACATCGGTTACAGCTTCAAGAAGCCTTCGGGCTAAGACAGTTCTTGTGGAATTGGGAAAGGGATATTTGAAGCCCATAGAGGGCTATGACTGCAAAGGAAATATCCTCGATGAAATCCTCGAAAGAAGCTTCTGAGAAACTGCTTAGTGTTCTGTTAATTCATCTCACAGGAGTTACATCTGTATTTCGTGGATCCCTTTTGCTACCCCTTTATTTCTGTGGAATCTGCTCAGATATTTCTCGATCCCTCTGAAGACTCTAGAGAGCCAAAGGAAATATCCTCCGATAACAAAGAGAAAGAAGTTTCGAGAAATTCTTTGTGTTCTAGGTAATCATCTCACAGAGTTACAGCATTCCCCAAGGAGCCTTCGCTAACATGTTCTTGTGGAATTGGCAAAGGATATTTGGAAGCCCATAGAAGGCTGGTGAAAAAGGAAATATCCTCAGGATGAAGTCTGGAAAGGAAGCTTCTGAGAAACTGTTCTGTGATGTGTGTGACTTCCACCTACAGAGTTACATCTGTATTTCCGTGGACTTTTGCTAGCCTTATTTCTGTGGAATCTGAGAACAGATATTTCAGATCCCTTTGAAGAGTATATATAGGGCCAAAGGAAATATCCTCCGATACCGATGCTATAGAAAGAAGGTTTCTGAGAAACTTTTGTGTTCTGTGAAATCATCTCACAGAGTTACAGCTTTCCCCTGAAGAAGCCTTTCATAAAACAGTTCTTGTGGAATTGGCAAAAGGATATTTGGAAGACTTAGATGGCTCTGGGAAATTTTAAATATCCTCAGATGAAATCTTGAAAGAATCTTTCTGAGAAAATGCTTAGTGTCTCTTGCTAATTCATTCACAGAGCTACATCTGTATCTCGTGGATCTCTTTGCTAGCCTTTATTTCTGTGGTATTTGAGAAGAGATATTTCGATACATTTGGAAGACTATAAGGCCAAAGGGAATATCATCCGATGACAATGAGAAGGGAAGCTTGAGAAACTTCTTTGGGTTCCCAGAAATCATGTCACAGAGTTACAGCTTCCCTCAAGAAGCCTTTCAACACAGTTCTTGTGGAATTGGCAAAGTGATTTGGAAGCCCATAGAGGGCTATATGTTGAAAAGGAAATATCCTCAGATGAAATCCGGAAAGAAGATTTTGAGAAACTGCTGAAGTGTTCTGTTAATTCATCTCACAGAGTTACCTCCTTGCATTTGGTGGATCTCTTGCTAGCCTTTATTTCTGTGGAATCTGTGAACAGATATTTCGGAATCCTTTGAAGACTATAGGGCCAAAGGAAACATCCTCCGATAACAAAGAGAAAGAAGGCTCTTTATGAAACCTCTCGTGCCCTTGTGAAATCATCTCACAGAGTTACAGCTATCCCCCTCAAGAAGCCTTTCACAAGCACAGCGTCTTGTGGAATTGGCAAAGTGATATTTGGAAGCCCATAGAGGGCTATGGGGAAAAGGAAATGGTCCCCAGATCTAAATCTGGAAAGAAGCTTTCTGAGAAAACTGCTCTAGATGTGAGACTTCCACTCACAGTGTTACATCTGTATTTCGTGGTTCTCTTTGCTAGCCTTTTATTTCTGTGGAATCTGAGAACAGGCTCTGATCCCTTGGTTACTTTAGAGTAGGGCCAAAAGGAAATATCCTCTGATAACAAAGAGAAAGATGCTTTCTGAGAAACTTTGTGTTCTTGTGAAATCATCAAGAGTTTCCACTTTTCCCCTCAAGAAGCTCGCTAAGACAGTTCTTGTGGAATTGCCAAAGTGGTATTTGTAGAAGCTCATAGAGGTCTATGGTGAATGAAATATCCTCAGATGAAATCTGAAAGAAGCTTGAGGAAACCGTTTAGTGTTCCGTTTATTCATCTCAGTGTTGCAATTCTAAATTTCATGGATCTCTTTGCTAGCCTTATTTGTAATCTGAGAACAGATATTTTGATCCCTTTGAAGATATATACAAGGAACATCCTCCCATGACTTAAGAGAAAGGAAACCTTCATAGAAACTTTTTTTGCAAGTTCTGTGAAATCATCTCACAGAGTTAAAGAGCTCAGCCAAGAAACCTTCTAAGACAGTTCTTGTGGAATTGGCAAAGTGGTATTTCAAAGCCCATAGAGGACTATGTTGAAAAAGGAAATATTCCCAGATGAAATCTGGAAAGAAGCTTTCTGAGAAACCGTTTAGTGTTCTGTTAATTCATTTCACTGAGTTACATCTGTATTCTCTCTGTGGATGTCTTTGCTAGCCTTTATTTCTGTGGAAATCTGAGAAGAGATATTTTCAGATCCTTTTGAAGACTATAGGACCAAAGGAAATATCCTCCGATGCAAAGAGAAAGAAGCTTTCTGAGAAACTTCTTTGTGTTCTATGAAATCATCTCACAGAGTTACAGCTTCCCCTCAAGAAGCCTTTCCCCACAGTTCTTGTGGAATGGGCAAAGTGATTAAGAAAGCCCATAGAGGCTGCGGTGAAAAAGGAAATATCCTCAGGTGAAATCTGAAAGAAGCTTTCTGAGAAACTGCTTAGTGTCTCTGGTTAATTCATCCTCACAGGAGTTACATCGGTGCTTCTCAAAGGATCTCTTTGCTAGTCTTATTTTGAATCTGGAGAACAGATATTTCGGATCTCTTTGAAGAGAGAATAAACAAATATCCTCGATAACAAAGAGAAAGAAGCTTTCTGAGAAACTTTGTGTTCTGTGAAATCATCTCACAGAGTTACAGCTACTCCCTCACAGCCTTCGCTGGCAGAGTTCTTCTGAATTGGCAGTTAATATTTGGAAGCCCACGAGGGCTATGGTGAAAAGGAAATATCCTCAGATGATATCTGGAAAGAAGCTTCTGGAGAAACCTGCCTAGTATGCATTCCACCACAGAGCTACATCTGTATTTCGTAGATGTCTTTGCTAGCCTTATTTCTGTGGAATCTCAGAACTGATATTCTCAGACCCCTAAGTGCTTTTGGGGCCAAAGGAAATATCCTCCGATGACAAAGAGAAAGAAGCTTTCTCAGAAACTTTAGTTCTGTGAAATCATCTCACGGTGAGACAGCTTTCCCAAGAAGCCTTCGCTAAGACAGTTCTTGTGGAATTGGCAAAGTGATATTTGGAAGCCCATAGAGGGCTATGGTGAAAAAGAAATATCCTCAGACAAAATCTACAGAAGCTCGGGAGAAACTGCCTCCAGGATGTGTGACTTCCACTCACAGAGCTACATCTCGTATTTCGTGGACTTCGTACCTTTATTTCTGTGTGGAATCTGAGAAGAGATATTTAGATCCCTTTGAAGACTGAGAAGGAAGAAATATCCTCCGATAACAAAGTGCTATAAAAGCAGCGGTTTCTGAGAAACCTCTCGTGCTCCCTGTGAAATCATCTCACAGAGTTACAGCCACCCCCGCTAGAAGACTTTCGCTAAGACAGTTCTTGGAATTAAGTAAAAGTAATATTTGGAAGCTCTATACAGGACTGGTGAAAAGGGAAATATCCCCAGATGAAATCTAAGAAGCTTTGAGAAAACTGCTCAGGATGTGTGACGTCCACTACAGAGAGTTACATCTGTATCATGGATCTCTTTGCTAGCCTTATTTCTCTAGAATCTGAGAACATATTTCTGGTTCCATTTGAAAGATTATAGGGCCAAAGGAAAGATCTTCCCATAATAAAGAGAAAGAAGGTTTCTGAGAAACTCCTTTGTGTTCTGTGAAATTATCTCGCCAGAGTTATAGCTTCTCCCTAAGAAGCTCTAAGACGTTCTTGTGGAATCTCAAGTAAAAGTGATATTTGCAGCCTCCATAGAGTCCTAAGGGTGAAAAAGGAATATCCCAGATGAAATCAAAAGAAGCTTGGAGTAGAAACTGCTTTAGTGTTCCGTCAATTCATCTCACAGAGTTAAGCATATGTATTGTGGATCTCTTTGCTAGCCTTATTTCGTGAAATCGAGAACAGATATTTCGGATTCCCTTTGAAAACTATAGGGCCAAACAAACACCGATAAAAGAGAGTGAAAGTTTCTTGAGAAACTTGATGTGTTCTGTGAAATCATCTCTACAGAGTTACAGCTTTCCCTCCAGAATTTCGAGCAAGCACAGTTCTCGAATTGGCAGCGATATTTGGAAGCCATAGAGGGCTATGGTGAAAGATCCTGATGATACGTCTGAAAGAAGCTTTCTGAGGAAACTGCTCTCAGGATGTGTGACTTCCACCTGAAAGCATCAGCATTTTGTGGAACTCTTGCTAGCCTTATTTCAGTGGAATCTGAGAACAGTTATTTGGAACCCTTTAAGAGTATAGCCAAAGGAAATATCCTCTCGATAGGCGAAAGAGATAAGAAGCTTTCTGAGAAGCTTCTTTGTGTTCTGTGAAATCATCTCACAGTACAGCCCCCACTGGCTAGAAGCCTCGCTAAGACAGTTCTTGTGGAATTGTCAAGGTGATATTTGGAAGCCCATAGAGGGCTATCTTGAAAAGAGTGTTATCTCGCAGATAAACTCAGAATGAAGCTGTGAGAAACCTGCTTTGTGTTCTGTTATTAATCATCTCACAGAGTTACATCTGTATTTCTGTGGATCTCTTTGCTAGCCTTATTCTTGTGTAATCTGCAACAGATATTTGGGATCCCTTTGAAGACTCTAGGGCCAAAAGGAAATATCCTCCGATAACAAAGAGAAAGAAACTTTCTGAGAAAGTTCTTTTGTGTTCTGTGAAACTCATCTCTCACAGAGTTACAGCTTCCCTCAAGCAGCTTCTCGTTAAGAAGAAGTCTTGTGAGCAAGTATACTTTGGAAGCCCAGGATGGCTATGGTGAAAGAGGAAATATCCCTTGCATGAAATCTGGAAAGAAGCTGGCTTGAGAAACTGCTTAGTGTTCTGCTCATTCGTCTCACAAAGTTATGACCGTGTGTCGGATCTCTTTGCTAGTAGCTTATATCTGTTGATCTGAGAACAGATATTTCTGACCCCTTTGAAGACCAAGTAGGGCCAGTGGAAATATCCCTGATAACAAAGAGAAAGATGCTTCTGGAGTGAAACTTCTTTGTGTTCTGTGGAATCATCTCAGAGAGTTACAGCTCTCAAGAAGCTCTCGCTAAGCACAGCTCCTTGTGGAATTGCAAAGTGATATTTGAAGGCCATAGGATGGCTATGTTGAAAAGGAAATATTCTCAGATGAAATCTGGAAAAGAAGCTTTCTGAGAAACTACTTAGTGTTCTGTTAATTCATCCTCACAGAGTTACATCTGTATTCTCGTGGATCTCTTTTATAGCCTTGCCTTTGGTATCTGAGAACAGATATTTCAGATCCCTTTGAAGACCAGAAATAAAAGGAAACATCCTCCGATAATGTTATGTTGCAGCTTCGGCGGAAACTTCTCTTTGTGCCCGTGAAATCATCTCACGAGTTATAGCTACCAAGAGCCTGCCACATTGCCCTGTGGAATTGGCAAAGTGATACTTTGGGAAACCCTACAGAGGGCTATTGGGTGTTGAAAAAGGAAATATCCTCAGATGAAATCTGTAAAGAAGCTTGGAGAAACTGCTTCAGTGTTCCGTCAATTCATCCCATGAGTTACATGCATTTCTGACCTTTGCTAGCCTGCATTTCTGTGGTATTTAGGAAGAGATATTTCGGATCCCTTTGAAGACTATAGGTCCTAAAGGAAATATCCTCCCGATATCAGTGAGGAAAACAGCTTGAGAAACTTCTTTTGTGCCCTGTGAAATCATCTCACAGAGTTACAGCCTTCCTCAAGAAGCCTTTCGCTAAAACAGTTGTTGGGGAATTGGAGAAGATTTGGAAGCCCAAGGAGGGTATGTGAAAAGGAAATATTCTCAGATGAAATATGGAAAGAAGCTTTCTGAGAACTGCTTCAGGATGTGAGTTCCACCTACAGAGTTACATCTGTATTTGTGGATCTCTTTGCTAGCCTTTATTTCTGTGGAATCTGAGAACAGATATTCGGGATCCCTCGAAGAGTATACGGCCAAAGGGAATATTCGATAACAAAGAGAAAGAAGCTTTGCAAAACCCTTTTGTGTTCCCAGGTGAAATCATGTCACAGAGTTACAGCTTTCCCCTTGAAGAAGCCTTTCTACCAAGACAGTTCCCAGGGAATGCAAAGGATATTTGGGCCCATAGAGGGCAAGTGGTGAAAAGGAAATATCCCCAGATGAAATCTGAAACAAGCCTGTGAGAAAATGCTCTGTCATTTTGTATTTCCACTCAGAGAGTTACATCTGCATTTCGTGGATCTCTTTGCTAGCCTTATTTGTGCACCTATAACAGATATTTCCATCCTTTGAAGACTATAGGCTGAAGGAATAATCCTCCGATGTTGAGAAAGAAGCTTCTGAGAAACTGCTCTGGAGTTGTGTGGAATTCCACCCAGAGTTGGCATCTGTATTTCGTGGATCTCTTTGCTGGGGCCTTATTTCGTGGGAATCTGAGGACTGGATATTTCTGATCCCTTTGAAGACTATAGCGCCAAAGGGAATATCCTCCGATAACAAAGAGAAAGAACCTTTCTGAGAAACTTTGTGTTCTGTGAAATCAACTGCCAGAGTTACAGCCTTCCTAGGAAGGCCTTCAAGACAGTCTTTTGTGAATTGGCAAGTGGAGACGGAATCCATGCAGCTATGGTGAAAAGGAAAATATCCTCAGGATGAAATCTGGGAAAGAAGCTTCCTGAGAAACTGCTTTAGTGTTCTCGTAATTCATCTCTCACGGAATTGGCGGTACCGTGTGATCGCCTGCTAGCCTTATTTCTGAGGAATCTGAGAACTGATGCGTTCTCGATCCCTTGAAGACTATAGGCCAAAGGAAATATCCTCCGATAACAAAGAGAGCAGCTTCGAGAAACCTCGCCCTGTGAAATCATCTCACAGAGTTACAGCTTTCCCTCAAGGAGCCTTTCTCTAAGACACAGTTCTTCTTGAATTGGCAGCGAGACAGGTGCCCGCAAGGGCTATGGTGAAAAGGAAAGACCGCATAGTGTCTTGGAAAGAAGCTTGAGAAACTGCTCTGTGGATGTACTCCACTACACAGTTACATCTGTGCCTCGTGAGATCTCTTTGCCAGCCTTTATTTCTGTGGAATCTGAGAACAGATATTTCGGATCCTTCAAGATCTCAGCCAAAGGGAAATTTCCTTCGATAACAAAGAGAAAGGCCATTCTGAGAGACTTGTTTGTGTTCCAGAAATCATCTCAGGAGTTACAGCTTCCCCTCAAGAAGCCTTTCGATAAGACAGTTGTTGTGGAATTGGCAAAGTGATATATGGAAGCCCATAGAGGAAGCAGTGGTGGAAAAGAAAACATCCTCTGATGAAATCTGGAAAGAAAGTTTCTGACAAACTGCTCTGTGATGTGTGACTTCCACTCTGTAGAGCTACATCTGTATTTCTTGTGGATCTCTCTTTGCTAGCCCTTTATTTCTGTGGGATGAGAACAGATATTTCTAGACCCTTTAAAGACTATAGGGCCCAAGGAAATATCCTCCATTAATAAAGAGAAAGAAGTTTCTGAGAAACTTCTTTCTGTTCTGTGATATCATCTCATAGAGTTACAGCTTCCCTCAAGAAGCCTTTCGCTGCGACACAGTTCTTGTGGAATTGGCAAACTGATATTTGCAGCTTCTCCATAGAGGCTAGGTGAAAAGGGAAATAATCCTCAGATGAAATCTGGAAAGAAGCTTTCCTAGAAACTGCTTAGTGTCAAGCACCATTTCACAGATACATCTTGTATTTCGTGGATCTCTTTGGCTAGCCTTTATTTCTGTGGAATCGAGAGAACAGATATTCTCGATCCCCTTTGAAGGCTATAGCCACGGAAATATCCCTCCTAAAACAAAGAGAAAGAACCCTTTCTGAGAAACTTCTTTGTGTTCCTGTGAAATCATCTCACAGAGTTACAGCTTTCCCCTCAAGAAACCTTTCGCTAAGACAGTTCTTGTGGAATTGGCGAAGTGATATTTGGAAGCCCATAGGGGACTACGGTGTAAAAGGACATATCCTCAGATGAAATCTGGAAAGAATGTTTCTGAGACACTGCTTAGTGTTCTGTTAATTCATCTCACGGAATTACATCTGTATTTCGTGGATCTCTTTGATAGCCTTATTTCTGTGGAATCTGACAACAGATATTTCGGATCCGTTTGAAGACTATAGGGCCAAAAGGAATATCCTCCGATAACAAAGAGATAGAAGCTTTCTGAGAAAGTTCTTTGTGTTCTGTGAAATCATCTCACAGAGTTACAGCTTTTCCCTCAAGAAGCCTTTCGCTAAGACTGTTCTTGTGGAATTGGCAAAGTAATATTTGGAAGCCCATAGAGGACTACGGTGAAAAAGGAAATATCCTCAGGTGAAATATGGTAAGAATCTTTCTGAGAAACTGCTCGGTGATGTGTGACTTCCATTCACAGAGATACATCTGTATTTCGTGGATCTTTTTGCTAGCCATATTTCTGTGGAATCTGAGAACAGATATTTCGGATCCCTTTGAAGACTATAGGGCCAGAGGAAATATCCTCCGATAACAAAGAGAAACAAGCTTTCTGAGAAACTACTTTGTGTTCTGTGAAATCATCCCACAGAGTTACAGCTTTCCCCTAAAGACGCCTTTCGCTAAGACAGTTCTTGTGGAATTGGCAAAGTGATATTTGGAAGCCCATAGAGGGCTATGGTGAAAAAGGAAATATCCTCAGATGAAATCTGGAAAGAAGCTTTCTGAGACACTGCTTAGTGTTCTGTTAATTCATCTCACAGAATTACATCTGTGTTTCGTGGATCTCTTTGCTAGCCTTATTTCTGTGGAATCTGAGAACACATATTTCGGATCCCTTTGAAGGCTCTAGGGCCAAAGGAAATATCCTCCGATAACAAAGAGA
>NW_022165056.1:0-1798 GCF_008728515.1 Papio anubis
CTGCTGTGTTCTCCTCTCCGTGAAGGCACTGCCCACGGTCTGTCTGACAGGGGTGTTGAGTGCTCACTGAATCACTTTGATTCAGCGGGCTCTGCTTGGAAGCCTGTAAAGAACAGGATCATAAGTTTAAACTTAAAACAGTTTGTAACTGTTTTCCCTCTGGTCTTCTGTCAGCAAGATGTCAACAGCCCTCTCTATTGTAAATGCATTAACCAGCATGTTCTCTGATAGAGATTATAAGAAGATACGCCGTGTCCACCACTCAGCTTCAGAGACCTCGTGGCTTCTGGGTAAAGAAGGAGGTATACCCTGTAGAAGGTACTGTGGAAGTTCATGAAGTTGATTCAAGAATCGCAACTGTGGGGAGTATTCAGTGTCCCATATGTAAAAGGAAACTATGAAGAGATTAAGCCACATTTTTTAATGTGTCAGGATTCTAATTTGCGTAATCAGTAAGTATTACTACAACCGCAAAAGTAAATATCCACTTAAAAGTCAATTTTTGTTCATGTTTAATGATAGACAATGTTTCAAGCTAGTGTCTAGAACTTACCTGGTTGTTAAACATTAGCATAGATCTCCCTGAAAGAGTGGTGCTATATTATTATTTTTCAATTAATATAAATTAAATACATATAAATTATTTGACATAAAAATTGAGCATATGGCCAGGTGTGGTGGCTCATGATTATAATTCCAGCATTTTAGGAGGCCAAGGTGGGTGGATCACCTGAGGTTGGGAGTTGGAGACCAGCCTGGCCAACATGGTGAAACCCCGTCTCTACTAAAAATACAAAAAATTGGCCCTGTGTGATGGCAGTGCCTGTAATCTCAGCTACTCAGGAGGCTGAGGCAGGAGAATCACTTGAACCTGGGAAGTGGAGGTTGCAGCGAGCCAAGATCACGCCATTGCACTCCAGCCTGGGCAACAGGAGTGAAACTCCATCTCAAAAAAAAAAGGGCACATAATAAAGTTCCCATATTATTCTGTCTTCTCGCCCTCACTTCCTGATTTTACCTGTTACTAACATCTTACATTATTGTGGTACATTTGCTAAAATCATGATAAAATATTGACACATTATTATCTGAAATCTATCATTTGCATAATGTTCTTTCTGTTACACATTTATATGAAGTTGGAAATATGTATAACATGTGTTCACTATTATGGTCTCATAAAGAATATGTTCACCTCCCTAAAAATCCCCTCTTCTCATTAATCTCTGTCCTCTTTCTCCAGAAACCTTGGCAACTATTAATATTTTTACTGTTGCTTCAGTTTTGCCTTTTCCAGAATGTCATATAGTTGGAATCATATATTATGTAGCTTTTTCAGATGAATTTATTTCACTAAATTGATGTATATTTGTTTCCTTCATGTCTTTTTTATGTCTTAATGGTATAAATTGCCACATTAAATCACCAAATAATATTGCATTAAATGGATTTTTGTCTTTGTATTCACCTGTTGAAGAATTTGGTAGATTTCATTAGAAACCATCTGGGTCTGGTGCTTTCTTTTTCAGAATGCTCTTAATGTGAATTCAACTTATTTAATAGACATAAGTTTATTCAAATTATGTAGGATTCTAGTGTGACCTTGGGAAGATTGTCTTTCAAGGACTTGAGACATTGCACTGAGGTTACCAAACTGCGGTCATAGAATTGTTTATAATATTCCTTGATTATCCTTTTAATGCCCAACAGTTCAGTCGAGATGGCTCCTGTTTCATTTCTGAAATTGGTCATTTGTGTTATCTTCTTTTTCTTGGTTAGCCTGCATAGAAGTTCATTC
>NW_022165057.1:0-1798 GCF_008728515.1 Papio anubis
ATCCGGTCTGATCCGGTTTGATCCGGTTTGATCCGGTCTGATCCGGTTTGATCCGGCTTCATCCGGTCTGATCCGGTTTGATCTGGTTTGAACTGGCTTGAGCCGGTTGGAACCAGTTTGATCCAGTCTGAACCGCTTTGATCCGGTCACATCCGGTTTGAACCGGTTTGATCCGGTTTGATCCAGTTTGAACGAGTTTGAGCCGGTTCTATCCAGTTTGATCCGGTTTGATCTGGTCTGATCCGGTTTGAACCGGTTTGAGCCGGTTTGATCCGGTTTGATCCGGTTTGATCCAGTCTGAACCGGTTTGATCCAGTCACATCCGGTTTGAACCGGATTGAGCCGGTTTGATCCGGTTTGATCCGGTTTGATCCAGTCTGAACTGGTTTGATCCGGTCACATCCGGTTTGAACCGGTTGGAGCCGGTTTGATCCGGTTTGAACCAGTTAGAGCCGGTTTGTTCCGGTTCCATCCGGTTTGATCTGGTTCCACCCGGTCTGATCCGGTTCCATCTGGTTAGATCCGGTTTGAGCCGATTCCATCCGGTTTCATCCGGTTTGATCTGGTCTGATCCGCTTTGATCCGGTTTGAACCGGCTTGAGCCGGTTGGAACCGGTATGATCCAGTCGCAACCGGTTTGATCTGGTTACATCCGGTTTGATCCGGTCTGAACCGGTTTGAACCGGTTTGATCCTGTTTGAACCGGTTTGATCCGGTCACATCCGGTTTGAACCGGTTTGAGCCGGTTTGATCCGGTTTGAACCAGTTTGAGCCGGTTTGAAACGGTTTGATCCAGTTTGAACCAGTTTGAGCTGGTTTGATCCGGTTCCATCCGGTTTGAACCGGTTTGATCCGGTCACATCCAGTTTGAACCGGTTTGATCCGGTTCGATCCGGTTTGAACCCGTTTGCGCCGGTTCCATCCGGTTTGATCCGGTTTGATCCGGTCTGATCCGGTTTGATCCGGTTTGAACTGGATTGAGGCGGTTTGATCCGGTTTGAACCAGTTTGAGCCGGTTTGATCCGGTCTCATCCAGTTTGAACCGGTTTGATCCGGTTTGAACCAGTTTGAGCCGGTTTGATCCGGTTCCATCCGGTTTGATCCGGTCTGAACCGGTTTCATCCGGTCTGATCCGGTTTGAGCCGGTCACATCCAGTTTGAACCGGTTTGATCCGGTTCGATCCGGTTTGAACCAGTTTGAGCCGGTTCCATCCGGTTTGATACGGTCTGATCCGGTTTGATCCGGTTTGAACTGGATTGAGCCGGTTTGATCCGGTTTGAACCAGTTTGAGCCGGTTTGATCCGGTTTGATCCAGTTTGAACCGGTTTGATCCGGTTTGAACCAGTTTGAGCCGGTTTGATCCGCTTTGAACCGGTTTGATCCGGCCTGAACCGGTTTCATCCGGTTTGATGCGGTTTGATCCGGTCTGATCCGGTTTGATCCGGTTTCAGCCGGTTTGAGCCGGTTCGATCCGGTTTCATCCAGTTTGAAGCGGTTTGATCCTGTCTGAACCAGTTTGAGCCGGTTTGATCCGGTTTCATCCAGTTTGAACCGGTTTGATCCGGTTTGATCCTGTTTGATCCGGTTTCAACCGGTTTGAGCCGGTTTGATCCAATGAACCGGTTTCATCCGGTTTGAGCCGGTTTGATCCGGTTTCATCCAGTTTGAAGCGGTTTGATCCGGTCTGAGCCGGTTTGATCCGGTTTGAACCGGTTCGAGCTGGTTTGATCCGGTTCAATCCGGTTTGATCCGGTCTGAGCCGGTTTGATCCGGTTTGAACTGGTTTGATCTGTTCGC
>NW_022165058.1:0-1798 GCF_008728515.1 Papio anubis
TCTGTTCACTTACCTGAATCTTTCTCTAATGGTCACATTCAGTTTCTCCAGATTTAGCGAATGAACTTTCCTTTATAGTAGGGAAAAAATAGGTGAAGCAAAGAGCAAAAGCGCAGAAGGGTATGTACCAACTAATTCTTGAGAAGTCTAATTCACTGATCTCTCCTTATATCTTCTTGCTAACAACTGTGCCACATAAGATCACCTCTAGTGAGGTAGCAAAATGTAGTTTTTTTTAATATCTACCTAAAGTCAGATTATGTTAGTGAAGAAGAAAAGGATAATGACATTAGGAAAGAAACTAGTAGTTGGTGACACATAATTATCAGCCACATTGACAGAATTCTGTTTCCTCCATACCTACAGAGTACTTTAGAAGTTTTTGAAAATCTGAAAGTATGTGTTTATAATGGGGTAGCATAGTGTATTTTCACTGTGTATGGAATTCTAGGTTGACATTTTTTGTCTTTCAGGATCTTAATGATGCTCTATCACTATCTAGGGCCACACAATTCTGATATAATTCAGCAGTCATACAAATTGTTTCCCTGTAGATGCTGTGTCATTCCATGACTATTTTCAAAAGTGTTTTTCTTTTTTATCTTTTCTAGTACTTTGTGATGTGCTTAGCTGTGCTTGATTGAAGTACACCAGGTCATCCAAAACAAACAGATTTTCACTTCCCTTTTGGCAGGAAAACTTGTACAGTTTCTTAAAATACTCTTCGTATTGTAAACCAAATAATACTTATAAAGAAAGAAGAAATACTTTTTAGAAGTGAAAATTGTAAAATGTGAAGTGTTGCAGAAAAAAAATATCAATATAGTTGTGTTTTTTTCCCCCATTTGGGTATTGGGAATAACTTAGCAGACTCCATTATTTAAAGGTAAAGCATACAGTGCATTTAGAAGATGAGAATGCAGCCCTAGATTGAGTCTCAGTTATGTCCCAGCCAAATTATTCAAGGCCGTCTTGGCTCACAAATGGCCAGACTGAGTCTATTTGAATGGGCAAAACCTGTGCAAGGGTTTGAGGCTTCAGAAGAGTTCAGAGAAACTCTCAGTAGGGATGCTCATTATTCCCTTTAGATAGGAATAAAGACAGGCTTGTGAAACTACTTAGACAAGTTGCAAAATACAAGTAAAACACAAGTGGAGATGGGTTACCAGGAGAGTCTTAGACCCTGAACAGAACATGATACATTTCATTCCTTATGTTGATCAAGAGTCAAAAACAAACAAACAAACAAACAAAAAAGACAAGTAGTCATCACTAGTGATATGAATGCTCTTTTTCTAATTCAGTTGTAAATCAATTATATTTCTACAGTATTTTTTTCAAAAATATGTATTTTCAAGTATCATATTTTTAGCAAGTTAAATATAAACTATTATGCCCAACTTTGTTTTTCTGAGATTATTTATACCAAAGGTAATCAATGTGAACAGAATTTCATATGTCCTCTCAGACTCTTTATACTTATATATACACATGTTTTTATATCCATTTTTAAAATTTTATGTAATTATATATACAAGAATGTTTTATGCTTACATGAATGCTCATTGCAGTTAATTATATCATGTATAGAATTTTCATTTCATAAATACTTCATTTTTAAGTGATCTTTGAATTCCATAATGTATCTAACAAAACATATATATTTTTAAACTTAATTTTGAGAAAGCTACAAATACAATTCAAAGGACAATTCAGAGGATCTTTTCAACAGATCAAGCTGGAGTTACTCAATATTATGAGCAGAAAATAAACTTTAATCTATACTTCACACTATGTA
>NW_022165059.1:0-1798 GCF_008728515.1 Papio anubis
TTTTTTTTTTTTTTTTTTTTTTTTTTTTTTTTTTTTTAAATTTTTTATTTTTTTTATTTTTTATTATTATTATACTTTAAGTTCTAGGGTACATGTGCGTAACGTGCAGGTTTGTTACATATATATACTTGTGCCATGTTGGTGTGCTGCACCCAATCAACTCGTCAGCACCCATCAACTCGTCATTTACATCAGGTATAACTCCCAATGCAATCCCTCCCCCCTCCCCCCTCCCCATGATAGGCCCCGGTGTGTGATGTCCCCCTTCCCGAGTCCAAGTGATCTCTTTGTTCAGTTCCCACCTATGAGTGAGAACATGCGGTGTTAGGTTTTCTGTTCTTGTGATAGTTTGCTAAGAATGATGGTTTCCAGCTGCATCCATGTCCCTACAAAGGACACAAACTCATCCTTTTTTGTGGCTGCATAGTATTCCATGGTGTATATGTGCCACATTTTCTTTTTTTTTTTAATTTATTTATTATTATTATACTGTAAGTTGTAGGGTACATGTGCATAACGTGCAGGTTTGTTACATATGTATACTTGTGCCCTGTTGGTGTGCTGCACCCATCAACTCGTCATTTACATCAGGTATAACTCCCAATGCAATCCCTCCCCCATCCCCCCTCCCCATGATAGGCCCCGGTGTGTGATGTTCCCCTTCCCGAGTCCAAGTGATCTCATTGTTCAGTTCCCACCTATGAGTGAGAACATGCGGTGTTTGGTTTTCTGTTCTTGTGATAGTTTGCTAAGAATGATGGATTCCAGCTGCATCCATGTCCCTACAAAGGACACAAACTCATCCTTTTTTATGGCTGCATAGTATTCCATGGTGTATATGTGCCACATTTTCTTAATCCAATCTGTCACTGATGGACATTTGGGTTGATTCCAAGTCTTTGCGATTGTGAATAGTGCTGCAATAAACATACGTGTGCATGTGTCTTTAGAGCAGCATAATTTATAATCCTTTGGGTATATACCCAGTAATGGGATGGCTGGGTCATATGGTACATCTAGTTCTAGATCCTTGAGGAATCGCCATACTGTTTTCCATAATGGTTGAACTAGTTTACAATCCCACCAACAGTGTAAAAGTGTTCCTATTTCTCCACATCCTCTCCAGCACCTGTTGTTTCCTGACTTTTTAATGATCGCCATTCTAACTGGTGTGAGATGGTATCTCATTGTGGTTTTGATTTGCATTTCTCTGATGGCCAGTGATGATGAGCATTTTTTCATGTGTTTGTTGGCTGTATGAATGTCTTCTTTTGAGAAATGTCTATTCATATCCTTTGCCCACTTTTTGATGGGGTTGTTTGTTTTTTTCTTGTAAATTTGTTGGAGTTCTTTGTAGGTTCTGGATATTAGCCCTTTGTCAGATGAGTAGATTGCAAAAATGTTCTCCCATTCTGTAGGTTGCCTGTTCACTCTGATGGTAGTTTCTTTTGCTGTGCAGAAGCTCTTTAGTTTAATGAGATCCCATTTGTCAATTTTGGCTTTTGCTGCCGTTGCTTTTGGTGTTTTAGACATGAAGTCTTTGCCCATGCCTATGTCCTGAATGGTACTACCTAGGTTTTCCTCTAGGATTTTTATGGTATTAGGTCTAACATTTAAGTCTCTAATCCATCTTGAATTAATTTTCGTATAAGGAGTAAGGAAAGGATCCAGTTTCAGCTTTCTACTTATGGCCAGCCAATTTTCCCAGCACCATTTATTAAATAGGGAATCCTTTCCCCATTTCTTGTTTTTCTCAGGTTTGTCAAAGATCAGATGGCTGTAGATGTGTGGTATTATT
>NW_022165060.1:0-1797 GCF_008728515.1 Papio anubis
CAACCTAGCAAGGCAGGCCAACATTCAAATTCAGGAAATACAGAGAACGCCACAAAGATACTCCTCGAGAAGAGCAACTCCAAGACACATAATTGCCAGATTCTCCAAAGTTGAAATGAAGGAAACAATGTTAAGGGCAGCCAGAGAGAAAGGTCGGGTTACCCACAAAGGGAAGCCATCAGACCTAGAGCTGATCTCTCAGCAGAAACTCTACAAGCCAGAAGAGAGTGGGGGCCAATAGTCAACATTCTTAAAGAAAAGAATTTTCATCCCAGAATTTCATATTCAGCCAAACTCTGCTTCATAAGTGAAGGATAAATAAAATCCTTTACAGACGAGCAAATGCTGAGAGATTTTTTCACCACCAGGCCTGCCCTACAAGAGCTCCTGAAGGAAGCACTAAACATGGAAAGGAACAACCGGTACCAATCACTGCAAAAACATGCCAAAATGTAAAGGCCGTCGATGCTAGGAAGAAACTGCATCAACTAATGAGCAAAATAACCATACAACATCATAATGACAGGATCAAGTTCACACATAACAATATTAACCTTAAATGTAAATGGGCTAAATGGTCCAATTAAAAGACACGGACTGACAAATTGGATACAGAGTCAAGAGCCATCAGCCTGCTGTATTGAGGAGACCCATCTCACGTGCAGAGACACACATAGGCTCAAAATAAAGGGATGGAGGAAAATCTACCAAGCAAATGGAAAACAAAAAAAGGCAGAGGTTGCAATCCTAGTCTCTGATAAAACAGACTTTAAACCAACAAAGAACAAAAGAGATAAAGAAGGCCATTACATAATGGTAAAGGGATCAATCCAACAACAAGAGCTAACTATCCTAAATACATATGCACCCAATACAGGAGCACCCAGATGCATACAGCAAGCCCTTAGAGACTTACAAAGAGACTTGGACTCTCACACAATAATAATGGGAGATTTTAAAACCCAACCGTCAACATTAGACAGATCAACGAGACAGAAAATTAACAAGGATATCCAGGAATTGAACTCAACTCTGCACCAAGCGGACCTAATAGACATCTACAGAACTCTCCACCACAAATCAACGGAATATACATTCTTCTCAGCACCACATCATACTCATTCCAATATTGACCACATAGTTGGAAGTAAAGCACTCCTCAGCAAATGTACAAGAACAGAAATTATAACAAACTGTCTCTCAGACCAGAGTGCAATCAAACTAGATCTCCGGATTAAGAAACTCAGTCCAAACCACAAAACTACATGGAAACTGAATAATCTGCTACTGAATGACTACTGGATACATAACGTAATGAAGACAGAAATAAAGATATTGTTTGAAACCAATGAAAAGAAAGATACAACATTCCAGAATCTCTGACATATTTAAAGCAGTGTGTAGAGGGAAATTTCTAGCACTAAATGCCCATAAGAGAAAGCAGGAAAGATCTAAAATTGACACCCAGAGATAGACCAATGGAGCAGAACAGAGCCCTCAGAAATAATACCACACATCTGCAATCATCTGACCTTTGACAATCCTGAGAAAAACAAGACATGGGGAAAGAATTCCCTATTTAATAAATGGTGCTGGGAAAACTGGCTAACCATAAGTAGAAAGCTGAAACTGGATCCCTTCCTTACAACTTATACAAAAATTAATTGAAGATGGATTAATGACTTAAATGTTAGACCTAAAAAACCAAAAAACCCTAGAAGAAAACCTGGGCAATACCATTCAGGACATAGGCATGGGCAAGGACTACATGTCTGAAACACCAAAAGCAATGACAAC
>NW_022165061.1:0-1797 GCF_008728515.1 Papio anubis
ACATAAAAAACTAGCTGGGCGAGGTGGCGGGCGCCTGTAGTCCCAGCTACTCGGGAGGCTGAGGCAGGAGAATGGCGTAAACCCGGGAGGCGGAGCTTGTAGTGAGCTGAGATCCAGCCACTGCACTCCAGCCTGGGCAACAGAGCGAGACTCCGTCTCAAAAAAAATAAATAAATAAAAGTAAAATAAAATAAAATAAAATGTCCCCATTGGCTTTTATGCCATAAACAGCTATTGATACTCATTTACTAGACCTATAATTAATTTATTAAAGGTTACAAAATAGTGATATTCTATTTCTACCATTCCTTCATTTTGTTAGCTGGAATTCTTCTATGCAGAATAACTTTCCTTCAAAGCTGTTTGGTTATCCTGAGGTATGATTGATATAGAAAAGGCAGGAAATGCTGGTTTCTTTCCCTTTATTTAGTATTCTTCAGACTAATGAACAGCTTCCATACTATTCTTCAAATGTAACCAAAGTTTTCTACAAAAGGTCTTATAAATTTTTATTTTTTTAAAACGATTTATTCTTAGATATCTCATATTTGGCCTGCTAGTGTAAATGGTGTATACATAAGCTTTTCCACTGGGTTTAGTTAGGACAGGTTTACTTTGAAACTTTTATCAGTGACAACAATATCAAGGAAAACCTACTAGAAATCAGAAAACTTTAAGTCAGTGCTTCTCAAACTATATTAAAGAGTCTGTTTTTGTGTAAATAGGAATGAGATTTTAGAAAAAAGTAAAAAAGGGCCGGGCACGGTGGCTTATGCCTGTAATCCCAGCACTTTGGGAGGCCGAGGAGGGCAGATCATGAGGTCAGGAGTTCCAGACCAGCGTGGCCAATGTGGTGAAACCCCATCTCTACTAAAAATACAAAAATTAAAATTAAAAAAAAAAATAGCCGGGCGTGGTGGCGCATGCCCATAGTCCCAGGTACACCGGAAGATGAGACAGGAGAATCGCTTGAACCCAGGAGGCGGAGGTTGCAGTGTGCAGAGATGGCACTGCTGCACTCCAGCCTGGGCAACGAAGCGAGACTCCATCTCAAAAAAAAATTCTTTTTAAAAAGACCGTTTCTGATACTTTTAATTCTTCCAATCTATTGAGGCTAGTATTTAAAATACAATAAAAATTAATTATTGACTTACATGATTTCATATGGTCCTTTTTTCTCACTCTATCACTCAGGCTGAAATGCAGTGATATAATCATAGCTCACCGCAGCCTCAACCTCCTGGGCTCAAGCAATCCTCCCACCTCAGCCTCCCAAGTAGCTACCATGCCTGGCTATTTTTTTTTTTTTTTTTTTTTTTTTTGAGAAGGAGTTTTGCCCTTGTTGCCCAGGTTGGAGTGCAATGGCATGATCTTGCCTCACTGCAACCTCCACCTCCTGGGTTCAAGCGATTCTCCTGCCTCGGCCTCCCGAGTAGCTGGGATTACAGGCATGCACCACCACTCCCGGCTAATTTTGTATTTTTAGTAGAGACAGGGTTCCTCCATGCTGGTCAGGCTGGTCTCAAATCCCCAACCTAGTGTGATCCACCTGCCTTGGCCTCCTAAAGTGCTGGGATTACAGGCGTGAGCCACCGCGCCCAGCCATGCCAGGCTACTTTTTAAAAATTCTTTTTGTAGAGACAAGAGTCTCACTATGTTGCCTAGACTGATCTTGAACTCTTGGCCTCACCACACAACCCTCTCAAAGGGTTGGGATGACAGACATGAGCCACTGTACCCAGCCCCACATGGTCCTTTGTCTACTAACACCAAGGAAGGTGCCTGAACTTGAACCTG
>NW_022165062.1:0-1797 GCF_008728515.1 Papio anubis
TGCTGTTCTCAGCTCCATTGGCTTTTCTGGGCAACCAGCAAGATAAATCTACAGGCCAGTTACACTAATAAAAGAGAAACACAAATGGTAAGCAAGCTTGAAAAGAAATGTAGGTCTGTGTATTTCTTTTGAAGAAACACAAAAGGAGGAGAAATGATGAGACAGGCAATACACTGTCCTAAATATTTTCATGATTTTCCTGCCTCCCCCATATCCTTCTTATCCCAACAACTGATCCCCAGAAACCTTCAATTTAAACATGATCCTGCCAGAACTGGGTTTGTCCTTCCCTTTACATTTTCCTCTCACCTGCCCCACACCCCTTCCATATCTAATCTGTTCTTTCACTTCTAGGCCATTGAGTTTTTCCATTTAAAAATATAAAAGATTCAGACAGAAAAAGATAACCAGTCATCCATATTCCCATCACCTGGAATTAAGTACTGTTCACATATGTACATATTTTTCTTCCAAACAATTTTAAAGTTACTCTCATTTTTTAGAAACAAAATTATACATGCTTAGTATAGACCATACCACCAATACAGAAAAAGTGCAGATACGTAAAATTTCTGATCACCTTAAGTTCAAAATAACTTTTGTTAACATTAGGGCAACACTGATCGAGTCATGTTCTTCTGGTATATCCACAGATAGAAGAATGTATATTTTAGCTAGACTGTCCCTCCCCACGCCCCCACAAAAGAAAAAATAGAATAAAGAAAACTATATATATATATATATGAGTTATATGTATTTTTAATATATATATGTTTTTGTAAAATTGAGCTTAGACTGTATTTTCATTTTACAAATATTCCATTTAATAGTGCATGAATTTAGCTGAAGACAAAGAGGCAGAAATACAAATGAAGGAATTCCTGAACTCTCAATCACATTTCAAGAGACAGTTTTCTAAAGGAATCTTCTAAAGCTAAACGCACATGAAATTAAGTAGAATGCATTATGGTTTGCAGTGGTTTTGTTTTTGTTGTTGTTATTGTTGTGTGTTTGTTTGTTTGTTTTTTGAGATGGAGTCTTGCTCTGTCACCCAGGCTGAAGTGCAATGGCGTGATCTTGGCTCACTGCAACCTCCACCTCCCAGGTTCAAGCGATTCTTCTGCCTCGGCCTCCCAAGTAGCTGGGACTACAGGTTCTCGCCACCACACCCAGCTAATTTTTGTATTTTTAGTAGAGATGGGGTTTCACTATGCTGGCCAGGATGGTTTCGATGTCTTGACCTCGTGATCCGTCCGCCTAGGCCTCCCAATGTGCTGGGATTACAGGCATGAGCCACTGCACCTGGCCTTTTTTTTTATCTTTTTTTTTTTTTTTTTTTGCGTGGCATCGCTCACTCTGTCACCCAGACTGGAGTGTAGTGGTGTGAGCTAGGCTCACTGCAACTTCCACCTCCCAGGTTCAAGAGATTCTCCTGCCTCAGCCTCCCGAGTAGCTGGGATTACAGGCGCCTGCAACCACGCCCAGCTAATTTTTTATTTTTATTTTTTGTATTTTTAGTAGACATAAGGTTTCACCATGTTGACCCCGCTGGTTTCAAACTCCTGACCTCAGGTGATCTGCCTGCCTCAGTCTCCCAGAGTACTAGGATAAAGGCGTGAGCCACCACTCCCAACCTGCAGTGGTTTTCTTATTACTTTTTATAATCAAATTGATTAAGGCATTGGTTGAATATGATACAATGCATTCATTTCAAATTTGATGACATGTCTATTACTCCAAAAGGTCCTCCTGTGCCCTTTGCAGTCAGTCCCCTCTACTCTCTGACTCCAGCAATCA
>NW_022165063.1:0-1797 GCF_008728515.1 Papio anubis
ACATAAAAAACTAGCTGGGCGAGGTGGCGGGCGCCTGTAGTCCCAGCTACTCGGGAGGCTGAGGCAGGAGAATGGCGTAAACCCGGGAGGCGGAGCTTGTAGTGAGCTGAGATCCGGCCACTGCACTCCAGCCTGGGCAACAGAGCGAGACTCCGTCTCAAAAAAAATAAATAAATAAAAGTAAAATAAAATAAAATAAAATGTCCCCATTGGCTTTTATGCCATAAACAGCTATTGATACTCATTTACTAGACCTATAATTAATTTATTAAAGGTTACAAAATAGTGATATTCTATTTCTACCATTCCTTCATTTTGTTAGCTGGAATTCTTCTATGCAGAATAACTTTCCTTCAAAGCTGTTTGGTTATCCTGAGGTATGATTGATATAGAAAAGGCAGGAAATGCTGGTTTCTTTCCCTTTATTTAGTATTCTTCAGACTAATGAACAGCTTCCATACTATTCTTCAAATGTAACCAAAGTTTTCTACAAAAGGTCTTATAAATTTTTATTTTTTTAAAACGATTTATTCTTAGATATCTCATATTTGGCCTGCTAGTGTAAATGGTGTATACATAAGCTTTTCCACTGGGTTTAGTTAGGACAGGTTTACTTTGAAACTTTTATCAGTGACAACAATATCAAGGAAAACCTACTAGAAATCAGAAAACTTTAAGTCAGTGCTTCTCAAACTATATTAAAGAGTCTGTTTTTGTGTAAATAGGAATGAGATTTTAGAAAAAAGTAAAAAAGGGCCGGGCACGGTGGCTTATGCCTGTAATCCCAGCACTTTGGGAGGCCGAGGAGGGCAGATCATGAGGTCAGGAGTTCCAGACCAGCGTGGCCAATGTGGTGAAACCCCATCTCTACTAAAAATACAAAAATTAAAATTAAAAAAAAAAATAGCCGGGCGTGGTGGCGCATGCCCATAGTCCCAGGTACACCGGAAGATGAGACAGGAGAATCGCTTGAACCCAGGAGGCGGAGGTTGCAGTGTGCAGAGATGGCACTGCTGCACTCCAGCCTGGGCAACGAAGCGAGACTCCATCTCAAAAAAAAATTCTTTTTAAAAAGACCGTTTCTGATACTTTTAATTCTTCCAATCTATTGAGGCTAGTATTTAAAATACAATAAAAATTAATTATTGACTTACATGATTTCATATGGTCCTTTTTTCTCACTCTATCACTCAGGCTGAAATGCAGTGATATAATCATAGCTCACCGCAGCCTCAACCTCCTGGGCTCAAGCAATCCTCCCACCTCAGCCTCCCAAGTAGCTACCATGCCTGGCTATTTTTTTTTTTTTTTTTTTTTTTTTTGAGAAGGAGTTTTGCCCTTGTTGCCCAGGTTGGAGTGCAATGGCATGATCTTGCCTCACTGCAACCTCCACCTCCTGGGTTCAAGCGATTCTCCTGCCTCGGCCTCCCGAGTAGCTGGGATTACAGGCATGCACCACCACTCCCGGCTAATTTTGTATTTTTAGTAGAGACAGGGTTCCTCCATGCTGGTCAGGCTGGTCTCAAATCCCCAACCTAGTGTGATCCACCTGCCTTGGCCTCCTAAAGTGCTGGGATTACAGGCGTGAGCCACCGCGCCCAGCCATGCCAGGCTACTTTTTAAAAATTCTTTTTGTAGAGACAAGAGTCTCACTATGTTGCCTAGACTGATCTTGAACTCTTGGCCTCACCACACAACCCTCTCAAAGGGTTGGGATGACAGACATGAGCCACTGTACCCAGCCCCACATGGTCCTTTGTCTACTAACACCAAGGAAGGTGCCTGAACTTGAACCTG
>NW_022165064.1:0-1797 GCF_008728515.1 Papio anubis
AAGAGAGAGAAAACAGGTTTGCCATTCCTTTATCTTTTTGGTCTATTTGGGCACTCAGTGGATTGGATGATGCCTGCCCTCATTGGTGAAGGCCATCTTCTTTCCTCAGTCTACTGATTCAAATGCTAACCTCTTCTGGAAACACCCTCAAAGACATACTCAGAAATAATGTTTTGCCAGTTTTCTGGGTATTCCTTAGCCCAGTCAAGCTGACACATACAACTGGACCATCACCCATGTCATCACTTCAGAAGTATTCTGTGTGTCATGCAGACCAACCCTGATAGCTCTGAGGCAATGTGGGAGGGACTACACAAGGCTGTGAAGACCAGGAGGAAGAGATCACTGGGGGTCATCTCGAAAGTGGTTACCATGAGGCATGAAAGTAATTTCAAATTCTCTAGTGGTCATAATAAAAAAGTAAAAAAAGATGGCATTAATTTTACTAATATATAGTATTCTATTTACCCCAAATATTCAAACATTATCATCTCAACATGTGATCAACATAAAATTATGATAATGATGATAAAATCATTATGAATGAGTTGTTTTGCATTCTTTCTTTGTATTACCTTGAACTCCTGTGTATTTTACACTTATGGAACACCTCGCTTTGGATTTGCCACATTTCAAGTGTGCAGTGGCCAAGTTTGTTTCCTCTTCTTAACTCCATATGTACCTCTTGTCTAGGTGGATCCAAAGGGTAGATTATCCTACTTTGTAAAAGAATCACCTTCCATTTCTCTCTAAATGATAGACCCATTGGTTTACTTCACATTCCAGCTAAATTATCTTCCAACTTCCCTCTTACGAATTGCAAGTTGCATTTCTCAAGCTATATTTTGTATGAGGAGTCCCTGGGTTTTTCAACACATTTATCCCACATTATTGCCCTTTCTATACCATTTGTGCAAAAATTTGTCAGGCACGATATAAGAATTACAATAGCAATGACTGATTTTGGCCTTTGACTTAGTGGAGAGAAACTAATTATATGGAGAGAAACCAATTATGGGCTAAACTACAGGAGCTCAAGATCGATCCCCACCCTGCCACAGGTGCTTACATAGAACTCGCGCCTCAACACAGCATGAGGGCCAGGTCAGCAGAAACAGTGTCCTGATGAGTCAAATAGCAATTCCAGCTACAGCACAAGAGCAATGTACTTCCATCTCTGCTTCCTTTAACGGGTATTTTATGACTTGAAAGATCTTTGGATGAGCTGAATGCATTACTCTTTGCTATAGGGAACAGAAAGTTACAAGTCTTTTCTATGCAGATGACATGGTTTTATTGTCATGAACCAGGACTAGCCTCATTACTGTCAGAAAAAAATGGCTCAGGATGAACTACTGCCACCCCCCAATTGTCATTTTTGGCAGATGTTCTCCAACATTGAGTTGGCTTTTATTCAACAACTTGTGAATTGCATTCACTCATTTAGTCACTTAGGGCTCCATTTTCCCACTAAGCCATTTGAGGGACTAACCAGGAGGTTGTATTTGCTTAACATTAGGCATCTTATAGGTGCAGTATTAGGAATTTTCTAAGTCCTTCTTGGGAGATTAGTAAAATGTACTTTGAAAAACATTTAAGCTAAAATGATTATGGCTTAGCTTGATGGGCTAGGACATTGTTTCTTGTGTAGGAGCAGATCCATAGCCATTTTCTCTAGGAAAACAGCTTTCCACAGGCGTCCCACAGGTATTGCCACAGGCATTCCCATGGTATTCTCACAGGTATACCCAGAGGTGTTCTCACAGGCATTCTCACAGGTATTCTCACTGGTAATCA
>NW_022165065.1:0-63110 GCF_008728515.1 Papio anubis
TATATTGTTTTTTTATATTGGCTTTTTTATTTACAATTCCACCAACAGTTTAGGAGTGTTTCCCTTTCTCTGCATCCACACTAGCATCTATTATTTTTTGTGTTTTTAATAAACTATATTAACTGGGGTGGGATGATACCTTATTGTTTTGTGATTTCCATTTCACTAATGATTAGTGATGTTGAGCATATTTTCATGTACCTGTTGGCAATTTATATGTCTTCTTTCAAGAAATTTCTATTGGGCCTTTTGCCATTTCTAATAATTATATTATTATTATTATCATTATTATTTTGCTACTGTTTCAGTTATTTTTATATTCTGATTGTTATTTTCTTGTTAGATGGATAGTCTGCAAATATTTTCTCCCATTCTGTAGGATGTCTCTTTTTTCTGTTGTTTATCAACAACAGAATATATTGTTTTTTTATATTGGCTTTTTTATTTACAATTCCACCAACAGTTTAGGAGTGTTTCCCTTTCTCTGCATCCACACTAGCATCTATTATTTTTTGTGTTTTTAATAAACTATATTAACTGGGGTGGGATGATACCTTATTGTTTTGTGATTTCCATTTCACTAATGATTAGTGATGTTGAGCATATTTTCATGTACCTGTTGGCAATTTATATGTCTTCTTTCAAGAAATTTCTATTGGGCCTTTTGCCATTTCTAATAATTATATTATTATTATTATCATTATTATTTTGCTACTGTTTCAGTTATTTTTATATTCTGATTGTTATTTTCTTGTTAGATGGATAGTCTGCAAATATTTTCTCCCATTCTGTAGGATGTCTCTTTTTTCTGTTGTTTATCAACAACAGAATGAAGCATTTATTCAATGTTTTCTTAGTTTCATAGTTTCAGGTATTAGATTTAAGTCTTTAATTTATTTTGATTTGATTTTCATCTATCATCAGAGATAGGGTCCTAGCATTATTATTCTGCATGTGAAGACCTAATTTTTTTCCACCACCATTAATGAAGGGACTTTCCTTTCTCCAATATATATCTGTGGCATTGTCAAAAATGAGTTGGTTGTAACTGTGTGGACTTATATTTGGGTTTACTATTTTATTTCTTAGGTCTACATTCTGTTTATATGAGAGTATCATGTTGTTTTGGTTACTATAGTTTTGTAGTATAGTTTTAAATCAGATAATACAATGCCTTCGGCTTTGTTCTTTTTGCTCACTATTTCTTTGGCTATTTGGAGTCTTTTGTCTTTCTACATGAATTTTAGAATTGAATCCGTAGGTTGCTTTGGGTAGTATTTACAAAATTAATTCTTCTAATATATGAATATGGAATATGTTTCAATTTTGTATGTCCTCTTCTATTTTCTTTCATCAGTGTTATATAGTTTTTATTGGAGAGATCTTTAATTTCTTTGGTTAAATTTATTTCTAGGCATTTTTTTGTAGCCATTATTAATGAGATTGCTTTCTTACTTCATTTTTCACTTTGTTCACTGTTGATGTAAAGAAATGCTTTTGATTTTTATAGAAACACCTAACAACCTCTTCCTCCTAACTTTACATATGCTTGTCATGCTTTATGAGCAAATATAATGCTGTACCAAAGAAAAAGCACATCTAACTTATCAACTTAATCTACCACAGTAAATACGATACTGTTTTGAAAAGATGTGATGAACTTTAGCTTTCTACATATTTCAATGACTACTTCAATTGTTATACAAAATATACATTGCTTTTTGAAATAAATAAAACTCATTTTTAAAAGTTGTTATTTTTCAAAAACTAAAGTAAGATTTTTTAACATATTGAAATTAAATTAAATTTAAATTAATGTTAATTTCCATCATATGTGAACTACATTATATAGCAAAGTAAAAGTTCAACTAATGTAGCAGTAACATTTCAATGATGAATACAGTTCTTAGACTTAATAGTGAAAGCATATCTAATCTAGTATTCTAG
This sequence comes from Papio anubis, assembly GCF_008728515.1. Classification (NCBI taxonomy): domain Eukaryota; kingdom Metazoa; phylum Chordata; class Mammalia; order Primates; family Cercopithecidae; genus Papio; species Papio anubis. Next base: position 1,948 of record NW_022165065.1, read on the forward strand.
GACTGCATTACAAGGGATCAGATAAAGGGAAAAGAAAATAGCATAATGTTTTAAAAACCATCATTAAATAGACATTCAAAATTTTGAACACATGAAAGAAATCTCTCCAAATTAACAATAGCAGTTTTAAAATATTAAAGGTGGGGAGAGGGTCTTGCCTTATGAATTAGGAAAGCAGAGGAAGGAGCAGTATAAGATTGATGCTTCTGTGTTGAGGTAAGCATTACAGGATATTCAAACATTGAAGAAACTTACAACAGAAACTTGAATTTAGCCACTGTCATTTTTCACCAATCTCCCCAGGAAAGCACTGACCTGCCTAGGGAGTGAGGAGAAAAGTCTCCGGAGAACCATTCTTTCACATGCATAACCCCTAAAATAAAATTAAACACACTTTGGGAGGCCGAGGAGGGCAGATCATGAGGCCAGAAGTTCGAGGTCAGTCTGGCCAACATAGTGAAACCCCGTGTCTACTGAAAAAAAAAAAATACAAAACATTATCTGGGTGTGGTGGTGTGCGCCTGTAATCCCAGTTATTCGGGAGGCTGAGGCAGGAGAATCATGTGAACCTAGGAGGTGGAGGTTGTAATGACCTGATATTGTGCCATTGCACTCCAGCCTGGGAAACAGTGTGAGACTCTGTCTCAAAAAAAAAAAAAAAAAAAAAAAAATTAATAAAAATAAATAAAATTAAACAACCTTTACTTTGAAGTCAGCCATATTTGCAATCCCTAATTTCAGTGGATCTCCTCAAAATATTGCCCATTTGATTTAAACTTATTTCAAAATGTAAAATATATGTCATTCTGTCATAAAATTTTGAGTTTACACATAAACTTGACCAAACAAATAAAGTATAATTGGTTGCTAGAACCATATTCTTCAGATATGAGATCATGAAAAAGAATTAAAAATCCTAAGATTGTTTAAAAAGATTCAGAATAAAATAAGTTAAAAAACAATGACCAACATGAAATCTTTCATATTTTTGACCAAAGTCAATTTGAGAGTCATTGATTATTTGAACCAAATACTTCATTTGAAAAATGACAGAGGAGGCTGGGCATGGTGGCTCACGTCTGTAATCCCAGCCCTTTGGGAGGCTGAGGTGGGCAGATCACGAGGTTGGCGGATCACGAGGTCAGGAGTTTGAGACCAGCCTGGCCAACGTAGTGAAACGCTGTCTCTACTAAAAATACAAAAAATTAGCTGGGCGTGGTGGTGAGCGCCTGTAATCCCAGCTACTCAGGAGGCTGAGGCAGGAGAATCGCTTGAACCTGGGAGGTGGAGGTTGCAATGAGCCAAGACTGCACCACTGCACTCCAGCCCAGGCGACAGTACAAGACTCTGTCTCAAGAAAAAAAAGAGAAAAGAAAAGAAAAGAAAAAAAAATGTCAGAGGAAATACACTGGGGAAAAGTAATGACCAATATCTGCCATCTTAGCATAGCCCAGAACAAAATAAGATCTCTAATTTATTTTTCTCGACAGTATCTGCCTTCAGTTTAATTAAGAATAATAGAAGTTTTTCTGAAGGCATCTTTTAATGTCAGTCTTTTCTATTCGTTTAACTTCACAATGATATAAAATTTCATGGTATCTTTTACTTTCCTCTGTTCCCTTCACCCCAAACACGCTATTTAGAAAACAAAACAAAACCATTTTTTAGGTCTTTTCTAATAAGAGGTTATATATAATGTCAACACCTGTGTTTTTATGTTAGAGGTTAAATCAGAACTTAGGGTTAACTTGGAGCACGTCCTGTCACCTTAGTGGTGGGGTGCCTCTCTTGAAAACAGAATAAGACAACTTCTGATTCCAACTCTGCATACTGAGGAGCAACTGATGATTTATTTCTGTGTCCCAGGTCCCAGAGGAAAACTGGAGAACAGTCGAGTTGTTGTTCCTGACATCAGTGGTTTTGGCAATTACAGCATAAGAGAGAAACAGTCACAAGTTGGAAACATGAGCCAGTTTACTTTTTTAAATATTGCCACAATAAAATAATTCACCTATTAATAAAAAAGCGAACCTATAGTTAAAATTATATTTATAGCTTGATCTTGGTATTGTCTTTTTTCCTGAAAGAATGTTTTCCACATAATTTACTATAGTGTTTTCTCTGAAAAAATATTAAAAATAATTAATTTATATATTTATCCAAGGAAGTTGAAGAGGTCCTGCTCAAAAATGGAAATTGGTGGCTACTTTGTATTGATGAATGTGTAGTTATAGTGTTTAAAATATGATTTCAAAAACTGCATGGAAGAAATTAAATTAAAATTTGATATTTAAAATGGGTAAATAGAAGTATTTCAAATTTATTTTCTGGTTAACTTTAAAATAATACTTAAATTTTAAAACTAAAATATGGCTTTTACTTCATTATATAAGCTTATTTTTGGCTAAAAAACTGGTAAATACTATTGAATTATAAATTTCGTGTCTTGTTCTGTTAAGTTAGCCTTGGCCTCATAGCACTAGTTTGCATAAGCAGTTGGAAGTGTTCACTTTTTTTTTTTCTAAATCTGAGGTCACTCTTCCGCCCAACTAACTAAATTTAATGTAGAAACCTGTATTTAACTGTTAGTAACTAAATACACAACAGTTTTCAGTCATCTAACACTTAATATTAACTTCTCAAACACTTGGCCTTAACATTATAATCTGAAGCCAAAAAAATGGATTTTTACTTAATATCTTTCAATCAATATCCAGTAATATCATTGTTTGAGAGAGCCTGGATTTTGACAGTTCCTCAATACTGTTTCATATTCAATGGAAAAACATATTAATTAACAGAAATATGTAAAATCTAAATAGATCTGATGTGCAAATTATAATTTAAGGTCAATTGATACTTTGAAATAATTGTATTTACCTCAAATACTATACTCATAAATATCTTTTCTAGAATCAAAGAATACTTAAGAGTATTTTCTGGTTTATTCTAGTCCTGCAATAAATCGATCAGATAATCCTCTATTCAACATTGGACCTACGGAGGGCGATTGGAGCCCCTCCAAGTAAGGTTGAAATATTCCAAATAAACTAATCCTACGTGGATGCAATTTCTGCACTCACAATTTGTAAACTTTGAATTGATATTAGACATTAGAAGAGAGTAGTACATGTTACAAGCTGCCTATCCAAAATCAATGCCTTCACTATAGAACTTGCCAGAAGCAATGACTAAAAACAAGATTATCTCTGAGCCATCAGAGACAGTAGAAAATTCTGGGATGATTGCTACCCTTTGTATTTTTGGAGGGATGAGCTATTGTGTCTCATTATAGATAATGAGACTCATTGTTTGGACCACAAGTTATAGAACCCATCATAGAATAGAAAAATTCTGTGGTGAAAGGAACCATTACTTTAAGTGACTTATGTGCCATTTACTGAGTCAAATTAAATGATAAATCAACTGCTAAATGAAACAAATTGCACAAACTATAACCTGAAACTTGGGGTTTGACTCACTGATATATAAGACTTATCTGCCCAAACACTAAATTTCTTGCTGTTAATGCATTTCCTTGTCTATCCACATCACTTCTTAGTCTCATTGAGTGAGTCTTTGGTTTTCAGACACTCTCTTATTACCCATCATCATTTCTACTCTCAAAAAAAGCCTGGGGTTTTCGTTGATAGTCACTGAATAAACACATACTTAGGACCTGCAATATTTCAAAGGAAATTCACAAGGAACAAAATAGACAAGCAAGGAATACACAGGGCCCTAAGGTGACTTGGAGGCTTTCAGATTAATGCTGTGGTAAGAGACGACATCACGTTTTGAGAAATGACAAGCTTCCACTAAGGTTTAGGATTTTCTCTTTGTACTCCTCTTTTCCTTTCCTACCTGTACTTTACAATTGGAATAATGACTAAGAATAACATAGAATGAAACTTGGCTTCATAAAAAAATAACAATTGAAAAGAAGCATTTATAGAACATTTATTAAAACTAAGTAGGTGAGCACAAACTGAATAGTTCTACTTAAAAATTAATAGACAGATATGGTTCTGTATCTTGGTAACAGATGTCTTCAGTTAAATTGACATGACATGAATTGTACTTTCAGTTACTTCAGTGATGGAGTATCCATCTTTTAAAGATTACTCTGCATTGGCACCTTCAAACTAACTTGGCATTGTTCCTCTAAATGTCCTTGGCTCAAAAATGTTTTACAATAAACTTCTAAGCCAATGCAGGCAGAATCTTGGCTTTTATGGGACCTGCCTCTGCCCACTTCAGGATACGTGTTCTAATAAGCAGACACGCTGTTTTTTCATTATTAACAATTTAGCATATTCTTTCATGTCTACCGAACATCAACTTTTAATTCAGATTTTATTTTGTAAACACTGCTTCAGTTTATGTAAACACTTTTTAATACCTGAGAATTTGGCTGGGCGCGGTGGCTCAAGCCTGTAATCCCAGCACTTTGGGAGGCCGAGACGGGTGGATCACGAGGTCAGGAGATCGAGACCATCCTGGCTAACACAGTGAAACCCCCGCTCTTACCAAAAAATACAAAAATAGCCGGGCCGGCGTGGCTGGGCCTGTGGTCCGAGCTACTTGGGAGGCCGGAGGCAGGAGAATGGCGAAATTCGAGGCGGAGCTTGCAGTGAGCTGAGATCCGGCCACTGCACTCCAGCCTGGGCGACAGCGTGAGACTCCGTCTCAAAAAAAAAAAAAAAAAAAAACCCTGAGAATTTGCCTTGTCTTTAAAAGCAGAAGCACAGAGAAAAGAAGAAACAAGATGAAGGACTAGGTCAAAATTACTACAATTAAAGGCATTGAAATTACATTGCCAAGCTTTTTTGTTTGGTAATTATCTGTCTTGTAAGTTTGGGAAAATAATCTCCCTCTTCCAATATTATGTATTATTAAATGGTAATTTTATACAGTTTATTTCTTGAGATATTTCCTTAGTCATAATAGAAGTGAAAAAGTTCCAATGTTTAATAGCATTTCATTTTTACATTTTTTATCATCATACTTTTTATTTTTTCTCTATATTTGCCTAATCTCATTTATTTTTATACAAACAAGAAAATCATCTTGCTTTATGGAACTTCTGAGTATTTAATTCATCTTTATATCAACTTATTTTATATATGAGCAAGTAAAATGCAAATATAAAAATATGTGTCACAATTAGACATCATTTAAATTATATTTGAGTGGTCAGATTTTTTTTTGTCTCACTAAGTTAGCATGGACAAATGATGCTGGGTTTTTATAGAGAAGGTGTCTGGGCATTGCAAATGTGCTGAGTTCTGACAGTTCAAAGGCCGGTGCCATTGGGTAAAGCTAAAGCTGCCCAAAGTCAATTATTTACTCCTCAGCAAAGACTGTAAAGAAGCGTGATGAACATGACAGTGGTCTGCAGGCCTAGTTGTGAACTAAAATACCCTAGGAAGTTTTAACAGTCTGTGATGCCAAGTCTTATCATTAAACTCTGATAATTGCTCTTAAATTCATTAAAAAATATGACACTTGAAATACACTTGGCCGTATATTAAATACATTTACTGTTAGGAAGAATGATGTGGAATTGGCAATATTTTATTACGTGTTGAAATTAAAAGGCAATTTCTATTTAATGACATTTTATGCAATTTCATTTCTCAACAGGGGCCTAGAAAATGAAGGCAATCTTACAACATTCATAAACATGTTATTCAGGGTTAATTTTTTTTTTTTATTATACTTTAAGTTCTGGGATATATGTGCAGAACATGCAGGTTTGTTACATAGGTATACACATGCCATAGTGGTTTGTTTCACCCATCTACATTTGGTATTTCTCCAAATGCTATCCCACCCCTAGCCCTCCACCCATTGACAGGCACCGGTGTGTGATGTTCCCCTCTCTGACCTTGTGTTCTCATTGTTCGACTCCCACTTATGAGTGAGAACATGCGGTGTTTGGTTTTCTGTTCTTGTGTTAGTTTGCTGAGAATGATGATTTCCAGCTTTATCCATGTCCCCGCAAAGGACATGAACTCACCCTTTTTTATGGCTGCATAATATTCAATAGTGTATATGTGCCACATTTTCTTTATTCAGGGTTAATCTGATTTCTCCATTGAGTTAATCAGGCATGTCTTTCCCAAAATTAGGACGTGTCTATGATTCTGTGAGTGTACAGTAAATAAATTTTAAAACAGTTTTAATAATCACTACATTAGGATAAAAAAGAGATAAATTAATAAAGATGAAAATTTAAGTTCTTGAGTCCTCCTGTAGTATCTATTATGGTATTCAAATATAACTTGAATTGTACTGAAAATTTGAATGCATATAAAAAATTATTTAAGAGTTGGAAATAAGACAAAAATTGGGTGAAATCGTTTTTTCAATTGTTTAGTGTGATTGTTTAGTTTTCTAATAATAACACAGTTATGTTTGAAAATGATTTATTATTTGCTCAGAAGCCACTATGAAATTACATATTAACTTTACGATTTCTTCCTAAAAGAGGTTATTTTCCTGAAGATTATGTGTCATTGTCATTTCACATCTTCCATAGAAGTCTTATGCTAACATTCTTTTCTCAAAATGTCTAGAAATATCTAGTTTCTCAAATATTTTTGGCCCGTCTTTACCAACTTATTGGTCCATTATGAATCAGTTAAATACATTTTTGGCACATGTCTATTCTGTTTCTATGAGAATTATTTCTTTAACTTTTTGAAATTTTACTTTGGCAATGCATATAGGCATTGTTTTCAAACTATGTTAAAATGAAAAGGGACAATTTTCTCACATCTTAACATGCAATATACACAGGCATTTGAAATATTCTAATCTATTTAATTATTAATTATATTGATAAAAGCATTTTAGATGTACATGCATCACTGTTTTATTTTTCATGTATTTCAATATAATTTAAAACATCATTTTATCTTTTTTATGAAAAGTTAGATTTATTATTCACAAGGATGAGAAAGGAGACTTACAATCTTACTGGGTAACTAATATTCACTCATAGATATCTAAGAAAAGCATTGCCATAATCAGGTCATAAACAATCATTTAGTCAACACATCCATGGCTCTGCTTCAGTGGCCCAAGTGCATCTGGGAGTTACAAGCAAGTGGTTCATGACATGCTTCATTTTGGGATGAAGAGGAAACATTTTTCTAGTTTGGGCTTTACTATATCGAAATCAATACATTGAAATAAGCCTTTTAAAATATCTAAAGTGTCCTGTTTGTTAAAATACATTGAGCTTTTTTAAAAACTGTTTTTCTCAAACTATTTTTTATTGTTCTGTTTTGTGTGTATGTGTGTGTTTTGTGTTTTTATTTTATTTTATTTTGAGACAGAGTCTCGCTCTGTCACCCAGGCTGGAGTGCAGTGGCATGATCTCGGCTCGCTGCAAGCTCTGCCTGCCAGGTTCACACCATTCTCCTTCCACAGCCTCCCAAGTAGCTGGAACTACAGGCCCCGGCCACCATACCTAGCTAATTTTTTGTAGTTTTAGTAGAGATGCAGTTTCACCATGTTAGCCAGGATGATCTCAATCTCCTGACCTCGTGATCCACCCGCCTCAGCCTCCCAAAGTGTCAAACTATTTGTTTTATGAGCTACTACCAGTCTTCCTCCTTAAAACCCTTTTACTGATCTCTCTTACATTTTTCTATTGTGTTTGTCCATCTATCTGTTTGTACAGCAGTATCTCTATTTGTGTCTCTTCCTTTTCTTTTGGTTCTCTATCTTTATGTTTTGATTATGACCATCATTATCATCTTTGTCATAACTATCATTAATAAACCAATAATTGTGCTAGACCCCTTATATACATTAAAATTGATCTTTTGACATATCACTTCAAGATATATGTATATGCAGGTGTCAGTCTGAGTGTATATAAAATAAACCTTTTTAGATGAGATACCATGTTCAAGGAGATTAAACACATTGCTCATGATCACACTGCTAAATATCTACTAGAATATATCTCACAGTGGTTAGAAAACAATGGGCCTACTAGGGACGTGATTCTCAAATTTTAACTGTGCATGCAAAGAATCTGGGGATCTTTTTAAAATGCAGATTCTGATGAAATGAGTTCAGGTGGTTGCCTGAGATACTGCATTTCTAACAAGCTCCTCCATAAAGCCATTGCTGCTAATCCAAAGCCCGTATTTGAAGTAGCACAATACAGAGGAGCAATAGATCAGGAAAACTGCTCTTTGATTCAAACCTGAAGAAGTACTCAGGAGTACACTGTTGTTACTAATTACTCAGCCTTGGTTGGTACATTGTGAAGATCAAAAAACATTTTTAAAGATAAAAAAAATTCTTGGAAGGTGTGTAATGAAGAGTTAATTCTACAGACATGGTTTTCCAAAACCTTGCGCATTCCAAAGGTCTTCAGGACTGGCTCTCGACAAGCTCCTGGGAGATGATAATCTGTGAGCCCTTGGTATACGCTGCCTGATGAGGGTCTTTGTATACCTGAAAACATATCATACCAAATAGCTGATGCTAACAACGTGATTTGTTGTGAGCACCTGTTTCTGCATGCCTGTAACTTTGTGTCATGCTATATTAATGTGACCTCTCTTAGGGCATGGGGAGGTTGGGAACTAAGTAACTAAGTTCAGTCACAGGGCATTCAATGCATATGTGATGGAATCCTAATAAAAACCCTAGTCTCAAGGCCGAGTGAGCTTCCCTAGTTGGCAGCAAGTTCACACATGTTGTCTCACACCATTGTAAAGAAAATTAGTGTGAAGTCCCCACTATGAAAGGACACCTGGAAGCTCCCATCTGGTTTGTCCTGGACTCAAATTTATGTGCTTTTATGCTTCTGATTATTTTAATCTGGTTTCTTTCACTGTTAGAAACTATAACCACACACACACACACAAAAATCAGCTCTTTTGAGTTATGTGAATCATCAAACCAAAGGGGGACTTGAGGACCCCCAATAAAAAGTATATATATTCTTAAAAAGAAAAAGAAAACTGGCTGTAGCAGATATTGTTGATGACTTGTCTTTTATGTCCTGGACCCAATGTGTTCACCAGAAATTCACCTGTTTCCAGCTAGCTGACAGTTTCCCACCTCATGCCTGTCTTTCTGATTCTGGGCCTGCCTGCAAGCTTCTTCAAGCTAACCGTGCTTCTCAATCACACATAGGAACAAAGAAGGAGTTAGGGGTGGAGAGTTAATGATTCTAAGGCAATCCTTAAGCAGTAAGAGATGGGGATTCCGGCATCCCCAGCTCTTTGTAAAGTTATTTTGAGACAATCTCCATACCCCCATCATTACTGAGCACATAGCAGTAACTACTCATTCACGTTGGCTTCATATTCTATTCCATTTTCTCCATTTCTGTGCTTTCTCACTCAATTTCTGATTAAAGTATCTATCCCCAAATATTTGTTTCATAGTCTAGTTTTGAGGGAACCCAGAACCAGGACAATAACAATGGGAGCTTTGCAATGAGGAAGGGTGGGTATAATCATCAGAAGGGTTACCTCATTGGGAACATGAAGGCCAGGAGAGCTTGCTGTTTCAATGAGAGAAACATGTTGAATCTCAGTTTAATACCTATATATATATGTGCAATAAGTCATGCCCTTTACTTATATTAAAGGAAAGTGCTCTTTACCTCTCTTTGTTGTTGTGTTTGTATCACTATTGCCTACACAAGCAGAATATCACAACCAGGATTTAAATCCATGTCTACAGGATTTTCAAGCTCATATTTTTATCGTAAGTCACTCTGCTTCCATGTGTTTTAAATCTAGTCCTCATTCCTCTGCTTTTACACCAGAGAACTCATCACTGACTTACTTTTGACTGACCTCCTTACAGAGCTGTCAAGTACACAATTTCTGCAGTGACCTCTCTCTTAGAGTTCAGTCATATAGTCTCTCACTAGATATCATCTCCTCTTATCTCTTCTGATAAATTGTCAGTAAAAACTCAACATTTTTAAGATTGAGCTTACCATCTACATACACACACACCATGATTGGTGTATTCTCATAGCCTTGAAACACTAACGTCACTGTTGATGTCTGCCTTTTCTTTCTTTGCTACCTCATCCCTCATCCTTAGATTACTCTAAAAGTTTCAATTAGATTAAGTTGGCTAATTATATTTTTAAGGTTCTCTCTACCCTTGCCAATTTTTTGTTTAACAAATTTTCAAAATTTCTGGCAGGAGACTGTTGAAATCCCCATGGATGATTGTGGTTTTACTATTTTACCTTTCAGTTTTAATAGGTTTTGTATTATGTATTTTGAAGTAATGCTATTGTGTTCATACATATTTATTATTTACATGTCTTCCTGATGTATTTTCCCCTTTATCATTATGAAATGTTATTCTTCATCCCCAGTGATATTTCCTGTTCTGATGTCTACTTTGCTCATCCCAGTTTTAGTGGGTTTTGGTTTGTTTGTTTGTTTGTTTGCTTGTTTTGGTTAAAGTAAGTTTCTTATAAAGAGCATATAGTTGAGTCTGGTGTTTTAATCCTGTCTTATGATCTCTGCCTTTTAATAAGAATATTTTGTCAATTTATATTTAATGCAATTATTGATATGATTGAGTTTATAATTACTCTCTTGCTATATGTTTTCTAAATGTCTCATCATTTTTGTTCATTTTCCCCCATTTTCTGCCTTCTTTTGAATTGAGAGTTCAGTTTTAAGATCCACTTTTATCTCCACTATTAACTTTTAGCCATACTTTTTTGTTTTAATTTTAATGATTGATATAGGGTTCATAAAATAGACGGTTCTTGTTTTCCTTAGTTTTGATATGCAAAGGCTTTAGTTATCATGCTTTAGTTACATAGCAAAAGCCCCAAAACAAAACAGTTTAAATTTTAGGTACAGCAGTGTATTAACTGGGACTAATGAAGTACAATTTTTTTCTGTTAACTCTTCAGTCCATAAAACTATTTCAGATTTGCATCAAGATCCATGATTAGTCATGTCACTTTTCTCAATATCTATCAATAATCAATACTATATTTGTATTCATACAGAGACAGGAAAGCAGACAGTAGTGTTGCTTCTTTGTCTTTCAGTGATAAAGGCATGACATTATACAAAAATTGATAAATGACAGAAAATCAGCCAACAAAAATGAAAGTGTAGTAAATAAATGAAAAGTGTCAACAGTGAAAGTGAAATTCAGATTGGATCTTCATGGATTTATAGAAGAAATAGTTAATTGTGAGAATGTTGACACAGCTACCATCCAAGAGATTTCATATGTGCAGTCAGGGGAACTTACGGAACACATATTTACAACTTAAATGAAGAAGCTGATTGCAGGGAAAAGATTAAAGTTTTCCCAGAAGATGTAATGCTGAGAAAAAAAAATTACATTGAAGAAACTCTCTAAGATGTTTAAAGGCAATGAATGCACAAACAACAAAATGTTGAACAAATAATCAAATTTATAAAAAAGTATGGCAATTCACCAAAGCATAGAAAATATTGAGAATCACATGATGAGAAGTTGTGCAAATACTGTACAAACTACTCTGTATACATTTCAAAAATATATATTAAATATTTATTTTAATTATCAATGTTTAAATTATAGTGTACTATATAAATACTAGTTTTAGGGTTGTTTTTTATTTTTTACTTTTCTATACCTATTTAACCAACAGTAAGACATTTTTAATATTTTGACAAATGTGTTTATTTATTTATTCTTTTATTTAGAGACAAGACCTCACTCTGTTGTCCAGGCTGGAGAGCAGTAGTATGAAAAGGGCTCACTGTAGCCTAGATCACCAGGCTGAGGTGATCATCGCACCTCAGCTTCCTGGATAGCTGGGATTATAGGTACGTGTCACCACTCCTGGCTAATTTTTCGTAGTTTTTGTAGAGACAGGGTTCCATCATGTTGCCCAAACTGGTCTCAAACTCCTGGGCTCAAGTGATCTGCCCACCTTGGCCTCCCGAAGTGCTGGAATTACCGGTATGAGCCACTGCAACTGATTGACAAATGTTTTTAATGATTGCAGAAACGAGTTTATGTTTTCCCATTAATTATTAAGATAATTTTGCCCAGTTTAAACTTGCACAGTGGTTACTATGGCCCTGCACTGAGTGCAGGAAGAGTACCATCTATACATGTTTTTAACTTAAAACACTCAATCTTCAAATAATGTTTATAATACTTGCTATATAGTATAAAAATATTGCAACTCAGAAGCCAGCATTACTATGATACTAAAACCTGGCAACCTATAAGCCTGAAATGTAAGACCTCAAACTATAAGAATCCTAGAAGTAATCCTAGGACACACCATTCTGAAAATCAGCCTTGGGAAAGAATTTATGACTAAGTCCTCGAAAGCAATTTCAACAAAACGAAAATTAACAAGTGGGACCTAATTAAACTAAAGAGCTTCTGCACAGTAAAAGAAACTATCAACAGAGTAAGCAAACACCCCACAGCATGGGCGAACATATTCACAAACAACATGTTCAATAAAAGTCTCATATCTGGAATCTATAAGGAACTTAAACAATTAAACAAGCAAAAAACCAAATAACTTAATTATAAAAATGAGCAAAAAGCGTGAACAGATACTTCTCAAAAGAAAATATACAAGTGGCTAACAAACATGAAAAAAAAATGCTCATAATCACTAATCTCAGAGAAACATAAATCAAAACCAAAATGAGATATCATCTCACACTAGCCAGAATGGCAATTATTAAAAAACTCCAAAAATGTTTAATAATATATTTTGTTGAAAAGTTCCTGCCAAGGCTATAGAAAAAAGAATGTTTATACACTGTTGGTGGGAATGTAAATTAGTTCAGCCACTGGAGAAAGTAGTTTGGAGATTTCTCAAAGAACTTAAAACAGAACTACCATTTGACTTAATAATCCCATTTCTCATTATATATCCCAAAGAAAATAAACTATTCTACCAAAAAGACACATGCACCTGTTTGTTCATTGTAGCACTGTTCCCAACAGCAAAGATATGGAATCAACCTAAGTGTCCATCGGCAGTGGATTGGATAAAGAGAATATGGTACATATACACTATGGAATACTACACAGCCATAATAAAGCACAAAACCATCTATTTGCAGTGACATGGATGCAACTTGAGGCATTATCTTAAGTGAATTCATGCAGAAACAGAAAATCAAATACCACATGTTCTCACGTGTAAATGAGAGTTAAACACGGTGTACTCATGGACATAAAAATGGCAACAAGAGAAACTGGACACTGTTAGAGGGAGAGGAAGGGAGAGAGGGAGACGGGGGTTGAAAACCTATCTGTTGGGTACTATGCTCAGTACCTGGGTGATGGGATCAACCATACCACCAACCTCAGCATCATGCAATATATCCATGTAACAAACCTGAACATGTATTCCATAAATTTAAAATAAACGTTCAAATAATAAAAGCAAATATTATAACTGTCTATCCATTTTCTCTCTATAGTTCTTTGCCCTACTGTCATAGGGTTTTCCTCCTTTCTTTATATATATTTTGAATACCACAGAAATAATTATTATTTTGATTTTAAATAATCCATTGCCTTGAACATTACTTAAAACATGATAAAAAGTCTTTTGTATGTATTATTTCTTTTTTCTTTTTTTTTTTATTTTTGAGATGGAGTCTTGCTCTGTTGCCCAGGCTGGAGTGCAGTGGCACAATCTCTGCTCACTGCAACCTCCACCTCCTGGGTTCAAGCGATTCTCCTGCCTCAGTCTCCTGAGTAGCTAGGATTACAGGTGCGTGACACCACACCCAGCTAATTTTTGCATTTTTAGTAGAGACAGGGTTTGACCATGTTGGTCAGGCTGGTCTCGAACTCCTGACCTTGTGATCTGCCTGTCTCGGCCTCCCAAAGTGCTGAAATTACAGGCGTGAGCCACCACGTGCAGCCCTATGTATTATTTCTAACGTAAGTCATCTCTCTTTAAAAATGTGAATTATCATCCTGTTACTTTATTTTTGTCTACCATTTCTTTCAGTCCCAGTATGCTGTTGATAAAATCTATCAGCTACTTATTGTCAAAATAACTTTATTTGCTTTCATTGTTGTAATTTTCTGATTTTTTTTTTAGAATTTTCACTTGAATGAATTTCTAGATTGACTTTTGCTTTAAGTAATAGAATGTTGTGCTACTGTCTTCTGATATACATGCTTATCATAAAAAGTAGTTATTCCATTAGTTGCATTGTCAAAAATACGTCTCTTTTTCTCCAACTGTTTTTAAGTTTTCTTTCTAAAAATAGCTTTATTCTACTTAATCCTTTTATTCATTTTGCTTTGAGTCCACTGCACTTCTTTCACCTGTTGGTTTATAGTTTTACCAAATTTTAAAAATATCTCAACCACTACCTTTACAAATAGTTTTTGCCCTCCACCCACTTCCTGGGATTTCAATTATGTGTGTTGCTAGGCTGCTTAATATTTTCTAATGCCATAATTTCTGTCTTTTCTTGGTCTGTTTCTATTACTTTTTTGTCTTGTTTTGGATCAGATTTTTTTGTTTATATGCATTTGTGGTATTTTTTTAATGTCTAAGGGAAATTCTGAATTGTATGTTGTTAGGATCTGGATTTTGTTTTATTTCTTTAAAGAGAGATGAACTTTGTTTTCGAATGCAGTTAAGTTATCTGAGATCAATGATGATATTGTTTGCTTTTAAATGTGATTGTAATGGCTTCAGAGCCTTGACTCTAGACCTGACTCACCCCCCTACTAAGGTGTGATTATTCTGAGAACTCTATCTGATATTATAAGTTTTTCACTCTGGCTGGAGCACATACGGGTTCTTCTAAGGCCCATATGACCTCCAGGAATTTCTCTGGCCCATTGCTAATGAAGACTCATTTTTCTATCTCGTGGAGCTTTACTTTATGTAGGCACAGTTCAGTTCTCACTCAAGGACTCCAGAGGACCTCTATGTAAATCTCCACAGTTCTCTCTCTGTGCAGCTCTCTTCTCTCCGTTAGTCTACCTTGATGATTCCAGTCACCTTGACCTCCATAAACTTTGATATCATGCTCTTAAATTCAGCAAATCATGATATTCTCTCTCAGATTGTCTCATACCATGCTGGAGGCTGGAAATCACTTTCAGTGAGTACGCTGGCACAATAAAGGGCTTTCTTTCAGAGATCACAGTTTTGTGCTGCGTATTTTTTTCATGCAATAAAAACAGTTTATATACTTGTTCTGGATTTCTAAATGTTTACAAAAGTTGCATAATTCTGGTAGTCATTAATTCTTCATCAGCAACAGTTGAATTCTAGACTTGTTTAACTGCCTATATGACAATTATCCTATTTCTTTATTCTTCAAATCCAGTAAGTGAATCAAAGTCAGTCTTAGTGATGATCAGTATCTCTATATTTTTGTCTAAACAACAGAATGCTATTTTAATCTATAGATCAAGTGTCATTTTATCTCTTTGAAGTTTTCAACAAGTAATGTTTCCAGTATAAATGTTCTTTCTTATTCTTCAAAACATCAAGTAGGCAGAGGTTGAGTCTCCATTGTCATGCTTCTATATTTACCAACATCATATTAAGGAATTTTATTATACCTTTGTCTTTTCATATAATTTACTTTTGTGTGGTTTCTTCTAGATATTCACCATTTTCTGGATGTAACTGCTGATGTATAGTGCTTGTGTATTTCTTTCTTACATAATTCCTTAGTTGTTCACTTCAATTTCTAAATTAACTTCAATTTGTTCTCTGAGTACTTTGGTAATTCTACTTGCGATGTAGTTTCAGCAACTGCATCTTGTTTATGCTTTTTGTTCTTTTTCATATTTGGAAAATAGAACACAGGCATATATATTTTACTGATTTTTTTCTCTGCATTCCTCGTAGAACAGATCCAGGTATTACCTAAGGGATCCTCTGGGGCAGGGGTGGTGTGGCATTGCAGTTTGCATCATTTTTTTAAATCCATGTTTTTGTAATGGAATACTGTCACACTAATTTTCCTACTCCCTAAGTACTGGGTAATTGTTTCTCCTCCTATCAGCGTTCACTTTTTTAAAGGTAATGTGGCCCAGATTTAGATTTCTAGGTTTCTAAATCTACATTTCTAATCTCTATATTGTCACATGCTGGTTAATGCTTTTCTCTTTTGCTCCTCTACACCTCTGTGAGCTTCATTCTGTTAGGAGCTCAGAGTATATGAAATTATTGAATAGAGTACATCAGCCTGAATTCTCTTGCAACTTCAAATTCCTTCCATTTTATGGTTAGACAACACTGAGTTACTCTATAGTGACTTTCCTACTTTTATTAATATCATGGTCACATTATTCCATGAAATCTTATAATTTTCCAAAAAATAGTTTTTGAGTTACATCTCCCAGAATAGCAACAATGATATCTGGAAAATTGACCATCCTGACATGTAATGATTATACATGTGAAAGCACTCACTCTGATCACTCCTTGTTTTAGTTGAAATATAACAGTATTTAGCAAGTTTGCTTCTCAGTTTATGGTTTCAGGCTATAGTTGTTTCTCTGAAGATGCTTATCTTCTTATTTTTTCTTGTTTTCTTTTTGTTCTCAATGAATTTTAATAGAATAATGAAATGTAAAATATTCAAATTCAGTGTCTTATAGTGTCCATAGTTTTGGGCACTCCTTTTAAAACTGAATAATAATTTTCAAGGCATATGACTCATTCTCTACCCTCCTTTCTTCCATTTTTCTGAATGCATGACAAACAAGTATACATGCTCTGATGAATGATAATAAATTAAAAAAATCATTTCATGATGGTCCTATTCCTGTAATTCTATTTTCCAATTGACTTCCATTTCCTATCCTAACTGCATAAAAGTGAAATAAATCAGTGACTATATAATTTTAAAAATAAGTGGTCTGAATGATTTTGCTAGGATAAGTAATAAAAAATGTTGAAATCTTTGAGGTTTTCAATTTGCTTAAAAAGAGAAAAATTTCAGGCTTTGGCAAAGCAAACATGCATTTTACTAAGTAATATTCCCCCTTAATTTTAAGATTTATTTTGGCTTCATACATTTCTTTCTTATATGAATACCATTAAAGTAAAAGTTATTTCAGTTATCAGGTTGAAGAATTTTATAGATGTGTGTACATGTATATTTATTTTTTCCTAGAAATATAGTTGTTTTAGCTTGGGCTGTCACAACAAAGTACCAGACTAGGAACTTTGTAAACTGGATGGGTTTATAAACAACAGAAATTTATTTCTTATAGATCTTGAGTTCAGAAAAATGAGATTAGAGTACCAGCATGGATGGTTTCTTGTGAGGACCCTCTTCTGACTTGCAGACTGCCATCTTTTCTTTATATCCTCACACAATAGAAAAAGAGCAAGAGAGTTCTCTGGGGTCTTTTTTATAAGGGTGGGAATCTCATTCACATGGGCTCCAGTCTCATGACCTAATTAGCTTCCAAAGACCCCACCTCCTAGTACCATACATTATGAGTTAGGATTTTGATATATGAATTTGGGTGGGGGGAGAACAACAACCATTTAGTCCATTGCAGTAGTGAAGGTGGAGGAGATATAAAATGAAATAAGTAAATCTTCCATAAATCTTTCAAAAATTATAGTATAAGAAAATATCATGAATGGTTCAAATTAGTGATCTTTATCACTACAAAAGAGATTATGGGACTGTGATATGGTTTGGCTGTGTCCCCACCCAAATCTCACCTTGAATTGTAGTAATCCCAATATGTCAAGGGTGGGGCCAGGTGGAGATAATTGAATCATGGGGACGGTCTCCCCCATACTGTTCTCATGGTAATGAATAAGTCTCTGTTGGTTTCATAAACGGGAGTTCCCCTGCACAAGTTCTTTTGCCTGCTGCCATGTAAGACATGCCTTTGCTCCTCCTTTGCTTTCTGCCATGATTGTGAGGCCTCCCCAGCCAGGTGAAACTGTGAGTCCATTAAATCACTTGTTCTTTATAAATTACCCAGTCAAATCTGTCTTTATTTGCATGAAAACAGACTAATACAGACCGATTCATCCAGCTCAGAAATATTTGAATAGGACATCTAAATAGGGCCTTGCAAGGTATATATTATGTGTATTGATGAAGATGGATGGAGTTTTCATGAAAGTTACATGTAAATGCACAGACCAACCAAGGTGAACAAAGAAAGAAACAAAAATTAGCAGAGATGGACAGAACAGAAACCAAGAACGACTCATTTATGTACTTCTCTTTAAAGTGCCAAAGCACATACTTAATTTTTTTTTTTTTTTTGAGATGGAGTCTCACTCTGTCACCCAGCCTGCAGTGCAGTGGCACAATCTAGGCTCACTGCAACCTCCACCTCCTGGGTTCAACCAATTCTCCTGCCTCAGCCTCCCAAGTAGCTTGGATTCAAGCAACTATCTTGCCTCAGCCTCCCAAGTAGCTGGCACCCACCACCAGACCTGGTTAATGTTTTTTGTATCTTTAGTAAAGACGGGGTTTCACCATATTGGCCAGGCTGGTCTTGAACTCCTGACTTTGTGATCCACCCACCTTGGCCTTCCAAGGTGTTGGGACTACAGGCGTGAGTCACTGCGCACAGGCACATAATTAATTTTTATGACAGATTTTAAACTCCTCAAGTTACATTTCTCAAGTAGTAAAATCACTTATTTCTGAGTGTATTTAAGATGGACCTTGAGTTTATTTAAAATGCAGATTCCCAGGTCCTGTTCTATGCCTGTTAAATCAGAATCTCAGGACTTGGAACTAACTGAGAAGTTTGCACTTTAAGCAAAAATCCTGGTGAATTCTACCCACTAAGATTTTAAAGCCATTCATCTGAAGTGTGGAGTACAATCTCTTTAGTTATCTTTAGTGAAAATCATGCATAATATTCACAAAGATTGTAACTAAATAGTTAAAGGTATCAATGTTAAGACTTCAACAATTTAAGAAATGTTCCCAAATGCAGCTGGTTTTCTTACAAATGGGAAGTATAGTTGAGTGTATGTACTGGAAAATGAGGACTAAAATTCTCTTTAAGGATGATACCAAAGGTAATTTTCTTAACCCATACTTTTTAAAATATTACATTGGCTTTGGTCTTCTTGTTGAACGGTTAATAATTTGACGGATGAATCTATAAATTCTTGTTAAGAACTTACTATAATCTTAGCTACATAAAGGTGATACAAAAGGAAGGGAACTAACTATATAGGGCATGAAATTTGACCTAATAGTTATGAAGAGTTTGAGAAAATGAGAAAATATGAAAGATGATCATAGAGCAAGGTAATTGCATGGTATTAATGTTAAATGCTGCCACTATTCACAGGCTAAGGAAGAACAAAGAAGGTTTTTGTAGTAAAGTCAGGTTTCAGGAAGTGATCTGGCTAAGATCTGGACCTAAAAGCTGGGTAATATCACTTACAGAAAATACCATTACAGAAAATACCAAAATAGTCACTACCCACAATTTAGAAGGAAAAAACCTAAAGGTATCTCCCATAATAATCAAGCCGTTGTCATTTAGCTCCTTTCAAGGTAACAAGGGATTTCATAGAATATTATTCTTCAATAGCACTTCATCAAAATTGCATTTGCAGTAAATCTAATTATCTCATTTCTTACAAAAGTTACTCACGGTGCTGAGAAAACTAGAAACTGGCCTTTAGATGATGTTCGGTATTGTTCCCATTTATTATTAAAACTTGATATTTCTTCAGAGAACTTACTTTTACTGTTATATGATGACAACATGTCAGGTATCGTCAATTTGAAATTTGTTGGATTCATTTTTTTTAAGAATCCCAAGATAAATTGCTCAGTTTTTATGTTTAGTTTAAATTTGAGAGCCTTAATATAAACTTGTACAATTTTGTTTCACTGTATGTTTTGCTATTATTTGGGAGGTGAGAAGAGTTCATTTACAATATAATTTTAGCATATTTTATAATACAGTCAGTCAAAAAAAGCTGCACATGTATATATTTCTTCTTTATTTTAGGCTGTAGGTTATGTATTTTTAAACCAATGGTTAGATGTCCCGTTATACAGATTTACTTCTTCCTATTTGGTGTTTATTTGATGCATTGAAAAGAGAAAATTGTATAAACCTAATGACTATTAACAAGTATCCAGAGAGATAAAAAATATCTATAATTAGCACAACGGAAAGACTTCCAAATCCACATTCTTTTGACTGTTTTCTCACCTAAAAAGTATTTATTGCAGTTTTACTGGTTGATTGGTTGTCATTTTTCTTTCAGTTGTGTTTCGATACAGAAATTGTATGGAACTGAACAGGAATTGCATTACAATCGAAATTGTTTCTAATAGTATTCACTAACGGGCAAATCCATTACTTTAGGTCCATTTCATATACAAGGAAATGCAGTGACTCCAAGGACAATTCAGGTAAATAACTACCACAGCATGGACCCAAGGGCAGCAGCAGGAAGTCGTGCTGCTCTAAGTGTCTCCTCTAGTAGATGCCAAAAGAAAATATTCTTATCACTGTGTACATACTAGGCATAATTGTTTTGGTATGTGTTCAGTACCGGCTTGGGCAAAGTCCTTCTATGTAAATCCAAACAGTAACTGTTGAATTACTCATTTAAACTTATGTGTTTCACAGCACAAGTTGTTAGTGAAAGGTTTGAACTTCTTATTTCAGACATTAAACAGATACATCAAATGTTTGAGAATTCTTCATTTACATCGCAGCAATGGAAATATTTAGCTTTTTTTTTTTTTTTTTTTTTTAAGCTAGCCAAGAGTCCCTGTACAGTGAGCAATCTTTTGGGGTCTTATCTTCACAGTGCTGAAGAATTTCTATGTGGACACCAAAGCAATATTAAAACCACTCACTCTCACCGGTAATTTACAGAACACAGTTTTAATAAACAGCAATATCGACAACAACAATAGCAATGATGAAACCTCTGAGGTGAGAGAGAATGTTAATTTTAGCAAAGAGTGTCTTGTCATCTGGACAAGCCTCACCAGTTCCTAGTCTCTAGTTTGTATATATTTATGCAATCATCTTGAATACCTACTCCCTG
Organism: Papio anubis; assembly: GCF_008728515.1. Taxonomy (NCBI): domain Eukaryota; kingdom Metazoa; phylum Chordata; class Mammalia; order Primates; family Cercopithecidae; genus Papio; species Papio anubis. Next base: position 23,006 of record NW_022165065.1, read on the forward strand.
TTTGCTGTAAAAAAAAGTTTCAGGACATTACATGTGAAGGAATAATTCAACATTTAAGTTTTTAAGAGTATATTTTTTTCATATCTTGTTCCTCAAAGTTAAACACTGTGGTAGATTGAGACTTTCATTAGTAAATATTCTTACACAAAACAAAGGAAATCATAAGGTCTTATTTATAATCATTAAGAGAAACCTGAAGGCCAATTACTCATTGAGTGGCAGGAAACTCAATTATATTATTGTATAGGACTTTGGTATGATAAAATAATCCTCAGAACTATATTAAAAAATTGTGAGAAGGAGTTTACACAGGTCAGCCTATAAAACTACTGCATAATTTCTATCTGTAAATTAAAATAGAAAAAAATAAGATTGAATTAAATATGATAATAAATTTCATGTCTAAGTGTGCTAAACTAGCTGGCCTTTCCTATTCCTGAATAAAATTATTCTGGTTGCCATAATGCATCTTGAAACTTACCTAGATGAGGAGAAATTCAAAGTATCCCAAAGTTTGCCCTCATGAATAGATCAAGCCTTGGGGGAAACCAGTGTTCTCTTGGCAACAGGACCAGAAGATACGTAATCTCTTGTTTTAATTATATTTCATCTGCTGAGAAATTGCTTATCTCTCTGCGATTTATCTTAGAGATGATTGAAAGCAATTTTGTGACCTTCACATTGTCCGTATTTAAGTTAGATAACTGAACATTTGGTGAGGATCCCAAAACCTCAAGTATGTATGGAGATTAAGATTTCAACTCTGAAGACAAACTGTCAGGTTCAAATCTTGGTCCTGTTCATTTCTGGTGACTAAGCTCTGTGATTACAAAACCCTCCTCCCTCCCTTTATCCATCTGAAAAAAAAAAATTGGTATGACAGTAATAGCAGCTACATAATTTGGCAAGTGGGGGCTAACTGAGCTCATAGACAACTTACACCTAACTTGACACAAAGCGCATGCACAATAAGCATAATTAATATTACATTATTTTATTTTGCATGAGGTGGCAACAAATAGTTATCACATGCTTAATTTTAAATAAGAAGCATTAATAGTGGTAGAAATTAAGGAAAATATATTTATTAGCGAAAACTCTTAGAAATATGAAGGCTCTATCTAGTTATATTTGTTTCTTATTTATCACATCCTCAATTTTAAATAAGAAGCATTAATAATAGTAGAAATTAAGAATATACATTAGAGAAGTCTATTAGAAATATCAAGGCTTAATCTAATTATATTTGTTTGTTAACTGAACTTGAGACATATGAATGTTCACATACTTTGAGATGTTTTATCACCTATTTGAAGAGGGACTCTGGCCACTATAAGAACAACTCGCGGCTGGGCACGGTGGCCCACACCTATAATCCCAGCACTTTGGGAGGCCGAGGTGGGCGGATCACGAGGTCTGGAAATCGAAACCATCCTGGGTAACGTGGTGAAACCCCGTCTCTACTAAGAATACAAAAAATTAGCCGGGCGTGGTGGCGGCGCCTGTAGTCCCAGCTACTTGGGAGGCTGAGGCAGGAGAATGGCGGGAACCCGGGAGGCGGAGCTTGCAGTGAGCTGAGATCGCGCCACTGCACTCCAGCCTGGGCGACAGAGCGAGACTCCGTCTCAAAAAAAAAAAAAAATAACAAAATAAAATAAAATAAAGGAACAACTCACATGTAGCAAAAACTAGTGATTGAGTACATTCTAAAGAGTAACATAAATTTTGAAAGTGAGCTGTTATTGAACGTTTTATTATTAATTACAAAAGACAAAGTAAACAACCAAAAAAATTAGAGTTGAGAAAATGCCAAGGCTGCTCACCCACTTCTTTAACCAGTCTTCAAACTTACCATATATATATATATATATATATATATGTGTGTGTGTGTGTATATATTTTTGAGTAAGTGAGATAAATCACATTGAAATTCATGAAACAGTGTCTGGCATCCAGTAGATGCTCAGCGACGTTTGTTCCCTTTAATGGTTTCAACTGGCTAGGATTTCACATGAAGAACAGTAGCATTTTGGTATCACTAGGCTAACATCCATTTTCTGTACTAGAGAGTAGAGAAAGCCCTTGGGTGATAGCTTATTTTACCTACTATGGAATTTTTACAGAACAAAGTTAAGAGTCATCTGCTGTGCGGGTTCCCACTGGTTATGTGAGACGTGGCCGAACATATCGGTAAGAGGAAGGATTCAGCAGCTGAACCATCTGGGTTCTTCAGGCTGCCACCGCCTACTGGCTATGAGAGGCTTAGCCAGTCACCTTTGTGAGCTTCCTCTAGTGAGGATCAGAAGAGTTAATACATAAGGCACCAATTATAATACTAACCTTGGGATGTAAAAAGGCTCAATTGTTATTACTGCTTACCATTATTATTAAGAGTGTTAATAATAATTACTACAGCAATCTTTTCTAGACAAGGGAAAGTGAAGCAACTAATTAACTCTCAAGGAAAAAAAATTTTGTTTTTTTTTTTTCACTGCTAAAGACTATTAACTTTGACATGAGTTTTGGAAGAGTTTTGCTTTCTCTCTCTTTGCCTATATTTTCTCTATTTTTTATTCTTATGTTTTCGACTTACTCAAGGGTTTTGGTGCTAAATGGTGGTTCTGGTCGGCTGTTCAAAGTTCATACCACAGGCAGTTAATTTAACCCAGATGGCTCCTGGTTTCTTTCTTTTTTAAATAAATCATATCCACGGCTGAGGTTGATATGAGGACTTCTGTCCATTGGCAAATAGCATTGTAGCCACAATCTCTTATTAAAGCTTGAAACCAAATGGTGATTACTAGTGTTTGTGGCCAAATTTTGTTCATGCCTGCCCACTGAATTTGTTTGGATACCAGGAAATTATGGACTGTGTGATTCGAATTAGGATAAGAGATTAAACCCTGGGAGCCATTCTTTAGCAAAGATTGTGCTGTGAAAAAAAAAAAAAAAAAAAAAAAAAGGAAAATATCCTTTTAACCAAGTCAGTGAAATTAGCTTAGTCATGAGGATTGCAAGGGGACTTTCTGAACTTGAGATGTAAACACAGTGCCAAAAAATGTCATCAGGAGACTGGGGATAGATGCCGATTCTTATTTTATGAGAGGTTTGTAGTGCTAACTTCATCATCTAACCGAACCCCTTCATTTCCCATTTTTAACGATTCTAGATGCTTGTCTCAGGAAATGGAAGAAGTCTCCTCAATAATGTTATCAGAGACAGGCCATGTCATTTCTATCCTCTCAATACAACTATTTAGTTCCTTTTTTCTTTCATTTTTGCATAATTTCCATAGCAACATGCACATGGTGACTACAGTACATCAATCAGCACCTCCACTCCTGGTCCCAGGTTTTTCTTTGCTAATCCTCACTGCTGACTTTTGTTGTTGTGGTTTCATTATCATTTCACAGGGTAACTACAGTCACCTTGGAAATGAATTGTGTGGTCAAAGCCCTTTAATAACACAAAATATGTAAAATCTCCTCTTATGCATATTATACATGAAAGAAGGATAAGACCATCAGTGAATTGTGTCTCCTCTGTAGAAATAGCCAGATCATCAGGATAGCTGGATCCTCTTCCATAGAAGTAGGAGAGCAGATGCTGAGGCAGGACACAATAGTTCTTCAGCCTGTGTTGCCTTCACTTGCATCCTAGAGCATTTGTCGAACTCTCTCTTGAGTAAATGGTAATATTTTATGAAGGCACTGAGGAAATTTTTACCATGAGGGTAAATACCACTTAGCTATTATCTCCTCTTAGTAGAAGTGTAGCAAAAAGAACTTCTGATTGATTATTTTTCAGGGGCAAGGATAATTTGTTTTGTTTGCTTGTTTATGTATTTATTTACAATTTTAGTCAGATTGCATTCTAAGACTTTAGCAAGATTTCAATGAACATTTTCCTATTTAAGCCTTGCCACTGAAAATTTTCTGTCTTTAAGTCTCACGTAACAACTGCAGGCTGCAACATCTTGCTGGCTGACTTGACAGAGGATGGCCAGTTTTTGTGTTTAGGCTCAGATGTGCAGTGCTGGGTTCTCAAACTGTGTCCCAGCCTGGGACAGTGTGGCTTTAATAATATCCTTATTATCCATCGATTATATAAAAAAACCTTATATCTGTATGCAAAACCATGGGCTCTTAAGATTTTGAGGGAATCATACATGCTACAGGCAGCAGATATATGTAGGATGTACTTTCAGGCCAATTCCTGCCTAGTGTAGGCCCAGGTGGTATAATGCCTCATAATAGACTCCATTCCCTGGGCCAAGACATTGTGAATGGTGGAATTAGTATCCTCCTGTGACATGTGACATCCTCCTGTGACCCACTCACAATGATTTGGATGGTTCCCCTCAAGTTTGGGCTAGAGTGTCGGTGAGTGGATTAACTCAGGACAATTCCAGTTCTTTCTATGTATCTTCCTTTCATCATGAGGGATATGAAGAAAACATTAGATCATGTTGGATGCTGTTTGTCTGTTGGTTGGTTGGTTGGTTGGGTTTAACAAGAAGACCACGTATCTAGTCTTCTAGTTTTGCAAGGCTGCCATAATAATTTACATCCAAGCTGGTGGCTTAAAACAACAGATACTTATTCTCTCACAGCTGCAGAAACCACAAGTCTGGAATCAAAGTGTCAGAGGACCTTGTTCCTTCCAAAAGCCTTAGGGAAAAATTTTAATTCTTCCTTGCCTCTTCCAGCTTTCAGTGGCTCCAAGCATTGCTTGGCTGATGGCAGCATAATTCCAGTCTCTACTTTTGTCTTCACATGTCATTCTTCCCTATGTTTCTTTGTATTCTCCTTTTCTGTCTCTTATAAGGACACTCATTGGTGTATTTTATGCTTATCTCAATCCAGCATTACCTCAAATTGAGATGCTAACCTTAATGACATCTACAAAGATTCTTATGCCAAATAAAGTTACATTCTGAGATTCCAGTTGCGTATCTTTGGGGAGCCACTGTTGAACCTACTATGCCTAACAACTCTGGCCTGTCCCAAGGACAGATTTAAAAAGAAAGAGAAATTCATTTTGCTTTCGGATTTTGAGATTGTTCCTCTTACCCCTACTCCATTTTCAATGCCTGAACTTTATCAAGAAAGCTCAAAGACAAAATGTGGCCAAGGTTGGCAATAAATACATTTTTGCCAATAATCTGATGGGAAATGAAGGTTACTTCTTGTAAATCAAAATAAATTGGATCTGCGGGCAATCTGGTTAACCTGCAATTTAGATTATGACAATGGTGTTCTTATTTTGTATATTTTTACATGCTCCAAATCTCCTTCTGTAGCCCTTTCTAAAATTTTGCTGAGAGTCCATCTTTTCTGACCAAAGGAGATTTGATTCTCCACTAAAGTAGTTATTTAAAAGATCTTCTGGTAGATAAAGAAAAAGTGGTTCATGTATACCACTGGAATTCTACACAGCCATAAAAATAACAAAATTGAGTTATTTGCAGCAAAATGGATGCATATGGAGGTCATTATCCTAAGCAAGATAAGATGGAATCAGAACCAAATACTGCATGTTCTCACTTATAAGCAGGGGCTAACTATTGGGTATGTGTGGGCATACTGGTGGAAAGGATAGTCACTGGGGACTACTAGAGGATGGAGAGAGGGAGGGAGGTAAGGGCCAAAAGACTATTTTTTGGGTCCTATGCCCACTACCTCAGTGACAGATCGATTCATACTCCAAACCTCAACATCACTCAATATACCTTTGCAACCAATCTGCATGCATACTCCCTAATTCTAAAATAAAAGTTGAAAAAAAAAAAAAAAGCTTAGAAAAGAATTGAAGGAAATATAAAAATAAGTTACCATGACTACCTTTTGATGGTGAGTGTGGGTAATTTTTGTTGGTTTATATTGATCTCCTATTTAGTAAAATTCCTGAAATGATCACATTAATGGGAAAATACAATTTTCAGTTCCTAGAAAGGTTTGGTTGGTTTATGTTCAAAAACAAGTGATTCAATGGCTCTTTTCATAGACTTGATGGTGATTTTGGGAGAAAATCCAGAAATCGGTGACATACCAGGAGTTCATAATTAGGCCCATTATTTCTGATAAACCATTTCCATAGCATTAAAATGCTAAGCTGAACTAAGATGTTCATGAAATTTATTCAAATAAGCAAACCCAATTTAAATATGATTGTATGAAAATATCTTACTCAAATTGATAATATTAAAGCAACATTTGTGAATGTTTATTTATAGCTCCTGTAATTTGTGGAAATTAAAGTCACTTGGGAACAATGTTTACTTCACTAGCAATCAGAGGAGTTTAATTGAAAAATAATGACTTGAAAACAAAATAAAAGTAAAAAAGGACTTCATTTCTTTTCGCACAGTCTGGAAGAGTGAGTGCACAACTTTTTCTCTCTCCAACTCCTCTTTGTCCACAAGGAATTTTCAGAATTCCTCCTTTCAGTTTTTATTCAGGTTATTTGTTTTATGCTTATTAATTTGTTTATTTTTTTTTTTACAGATTTGGGGTATTGGACCTTTGTTGAAAGTGTAGTTTGTATTTTGTCTCATTCTATAGGTTGCCTGTTTTCTATGCTGATAATTTATTTTGCTGTGCAGAGCTCTTTAGTTTAATTAGATCCCACCTATCAATTTTTGTTTGGTTGCAATTGCTTTTAAGGACTCAGTCATAAATTATTCCCCAAGGCCAATGTCCAGAATGGTGTTTCCTAGGATTATTATAGTTTTAGGTCTTATGTTTAAATCTTTAATCCAACCTGAGTTAATTTTTTTATATGGTGAAAGGTGGGGTTGAGTTTCATTTTTCTACATATGGCTAACCAACTAGACCAGCACCATTTATTGAATAGGGAGTAGTCTTTTCCCTGTTGGTTATTTTTCTTAACTTTGTTAAAGATCATATGTCTGTCGGTGTGCGGCTTTATTTCTGGGTTCTCTATTGTTCCATTGGTCTATATGTCTGTTTTTGTACCAGTACCATGCTGTTTTGGCACCAGTACCATGCTATTTTGGTTACCATCACCTGATAGTATATTTTGAAGTCAGGTAATGTGATGCTTCTGGCTTTGTTCTTTGTGATTAGGATTACTTTGGCTATTTTGGCTGTTTGGAGTTTCATATGAATTATTAAATAGTTTTTTTTCTGGTTTTATAGAAAAAAAATGACATAGTAGTTTGGAACTTCCTAGAGACTTGTTGAATGGCTTTCACCAAAATGCTGATAGTGATACGGACAATAAAGTCCAGGCTGCAGTGGTCTCAGATGGAGATGAGGAACTTGTTGGGAACTGAAGCAAAGGTGACTCTTGTTATACTTTAGCAAAGAGACTGGCAACATTTTTCCCCTGACCTAAAGATTTGTGGAACTTTGAACTTGAGAAAGATGATTTACGGCATCTGCTGCAATAAATTTCTAAGGAGCAAAGCATTCAAGAAGTGACTTGGGTACCGTTCAAAACATTTAGTTTTATTTATTCACAAAGGTATGGTTTGTAGTTGAAACTTATGTTTGAAAGGGAAGCAGAGAATAAAAGTTTGGTGAATTTGTAGGCTGATTATGTGATAGAAAAGAAAAACCCATTTTCTGAGAATAAATTCAAGCTGGCTGCAGAAATTTGCATAAGTAATGAGGAGTCAAATGTTAATCACGAAGACAATGGGGAAAATGTCTCCAGGGCATGTCAGAGGTCTTTATGGCAGCCCCTCCCATCACAGGCCCAGAGGCCTAGGAGGAAAAAATGGTTTCATAGGCTGGGCCAAGGGCCTTACTACTTTGGGCACTCTCCAAACTTGGTCCCCTGCATTCCAGCCATGGCTAAAAAGGGCCAGTGTATCGCTCAGGTCATTGCTTTGGAGGGTGAAAGTCTCAAGCCTTGGCAGCTTACATGTGATGTTGGGCCTCCACGTACACAGAAATCAAGAATTGAGGTTTGAGAACCTCCACCTAGATTTCAGAAGATTTGTGGAAATGTCTGGATGCCCAGGCAGAGGTGTTCTGCAGGGGCAGAGTCCTCATGGAAAACCTCTGTTAGGGCAGCGTGGAAGGGAAATGTGGAGTCAGAGCCCCCAATGGGGCACTGCCAAGTGGAGTTGTGAGAAGAGGACCACCATCATCCGAATCCCAGAATGGTGGATTCACTAACAACGTGCACTGTGCACCTGGGAAAGCTACAGACACCCAATGCCAGCCCATGAAAGCAGCCAGAAGGGGAGTTGTACCCTGTAAAGACACAGGGACAGAGCTGCCCAAGGTCATGGGAGCCTACCTCTTGCATCAGTGTGACCTTGATGTGAGACATGGTGACAAAGGAGACCATTTTGGAGCTTTAAGATTTGACTGCCCTGATGGATCTTGGATTTGCACGGGGTCTGTTTTCATTTCATTTTGCCAGTTTGTCCCATCTGGAACACAATGCCGGTATCCCCATTGTATCTAGGAAGTAACTAACTTGCTTTTGATTTTGTAGGTTCATAGGCAGAAGGGACTTGCCTTGTCTCAGATAAGACTTTGGACTATGGACTTTTGAGTTAATGCTGAAATAAGCTAAGATTTTGGAGGACTGTTAGGAAAGCATGATTGGTTTTGAAATGTGAGGACATGAGATTTGGGAGGGGCCGTGGGTGGAATGATGTGATTTGCCTGTGTCCCCACTCAAATCTCATCCAGAATTATACCTTTCATAATCCCCACACGTTGTGGGAGGGACCCAGTGGAAGGTAATTGAATCATGGAGGTGGATCTTTCCCATGCTGTTCTTGTGATAGTAAATAAGTCTCATGACTCATGAGATCTGATGGTTTGATAAAGGTGTGTTCCCCTGCACACACTCTTTCTTGCCTGCTGCCATATAAGATATGTTTTCTTCCCCTTTGCTTTCCACCATGATTGTGAGGCCTCACCAGGTGTGTGGATCTGTGAGTCAATTAAACCTCTTTCCTTTAAAAATTACCCAGTCCCAAGTATGTCTTTATTAGCAGCCTGAGAACAGACTAATACAACTGGGTTGTGAGAAGTTCTCTAGGCATTCAGAACACCCACCTTCCTGAATTAGGAGTAGGGAAACCAATTGCATCAAGATCTCTGCACAGGAGAGGTGGGATGATTCAGGTTGCTAAATCAGGCAAGCAGATGCTTTGAATGCCTGGAGATCTACCTGAGCATGTAGCAGCAAAGACCCCTGCACCAAGATCTCTGCCCAGGGAGGGTGGGCATCTCAGGCTGCTGATCCAGGCAAGATGATGCTCCTAATGTCTGGACATCTGCCTGAGTGTGGAGCAGAGAGAGCCATACTGCACCATGATCTATGTCCAGGAAGGTTGGGTGGCTCAGGCTGCTGAACCAGAAGAGCAGGTGCTTTAACTGCCTGGAGATCTGCCTAGACATGAAACAGAGAAGGCCTCCCTGCACCAGAGAGAGACCCACTGCACCAGGATCTCTGCACAGGAAGGTTGGAGCAAGTTAGACTCTGAACCCAGTGAACAGGTGCTCCTAATGCCGGGAGATTTGCCTTGGCATAAAGTGTAGAGGGCTGCTCTGCACCACAATCTATGTTCATAAAGAGTTGAGTGGCTAAGGTTGCTGGTCCAGGCAAGCAGCTGCTCCAAATGCCTGAATTTTTGCCTGGGGGTTGGGCAGAGGACCCCATTGCACTATTGTCTTAGTAGAGCAGGTGGAGACACCTAGAAATGGCACACACAGACCAATTCCAGGTCACTAGGCTGGCCCTGGCTGCAAATCTCACCACCCAGAAGAAACTGCAGCTGTAGCAGCACTCTTCCTACCCCAGGCCTGTGACACGGGAAAGCACAGTTCCAGCGTCCACTCTGGATGTGCTTTCCATAGCTCTGGTTGTGGAGGCCCTTATCCCACTATAGAGCAGGTATCCCAATCTCTGGCCCAAGACTAAAATTCCTGAGTGGTCATGCTGCCAAGTTGCCAAAGAATGCCTGACTTCATGTGTGCCAGAATTCAAAATGGTATTCTGTTCTTGGTCCCAGGTCTGGGAAAATGTCTGCAGCTTTTCCTAATGTCTTTCCCTCAAAATATCTCCAAACCTCTCCCCAAGTTGGCTGTAGGGCTTGGGAGAAAGAAAGTGCTGTCCCTCTACCTGGGTCACTTGAGTTCCCATTGGAAAAATGAGTCACATAGGCAGAGAGGTTCTCTGCCTCTCTCATATCCTCCTGGGGCTTCAATCACTTTTACCAGACAGGTACCATCATGGGGACTGTCTGTCAGTGTTCTTTTTCCTCCACAGGATCTGGAGTGTCCTTCACAATTCTGATGTTTTCCCATTTTCTTCTTGAATTAAAGCTCACAGAGTTGATCTTTATGCACTATCTTACTATTTCCAAGTGACTGAGGCATCCTAAAGGCCTCTAATCTGCCACCTTGGGAAAAACAGAGGGATTCTTAATTTGTTTTACTTGCGATGTATTTGTCTAATTTTACTGGTCTTATAAAAAGAGTTGGAAAATAATCCCTCCTCTTCTACTTTTTGAGTGTGTTTGTGAAGAATTAGTGTAAACTCCTCTAAACATTTGGTAGGATGCATCAATAAAGCCATCTATTCTAGGAATTATGTGTGTATTGGGGGAGGGAAGTTTTATATTGTCTACTTTATGTCTTCCTTCATGTATTTTGGGATTCTCTTGATAGGTGAATATGTGCTTATTGTTATGTTTTCTTTATGTATTAATCCTTTCTATCATTGTTGAATGCTCTTTCTTACTAGTTACAATTTATCTCTTGAAGTTTATTTTGTGTGTTATTATGACCAGGTCTCTTTTGATTACTGTTTGAATGATTTATCTTATTCAATCGTTTATATTAAAATTGTTTGTGTCTTTGAATATAAAGTGTGTCTGTTAAATAAAACAGATAGTTGGATTTTGTTTTTTTCTAAACCCATCTGCAAACTCTATTTCAAATGGTGTTTTTAATCTGTATACATGTAATGTAATTACTGATACATAGAATTTATGTTTGCCATTTTACCAGTTGTTCTCTATATGTCTTCTGCTTTTTTATTTCTCTATTTTTCCAAGATTGCCTTTTCTTTAGTGAATTTTTTAATGTACTATATTAATCCCCTTATCACTGATTTAATTATATTTTGTAAGTTATTTTCTTTTTTTCTTTTTTTTTTTTTCTTTTGAGACAGAGTCTGGCTTTGTTGCCCAGGCTGGAGTGCAGTGGTGCGATCTCAGCTCACTGCAAGCTCCACCTCCTGGGTTCACACCATTCTCCTGCCTCAGCCTCCCGAGTAGCTGGGACTGCAGGCGCCCGCCACCGTGCCTGATTTTTTGTATTTTTAGTAGAGACGGGGGTTTCACCGTGTTAGCCAGGATGGTCTCGATCTCCTGACCTTTTGATCAGCCCGCCTCGGCCTCCCAAAGGGCTGGGATTATAGGCATGAACCACCGTGCCCAGCCTGTAAATTATTTTCTTAGGGTTGCCTGGTGGGTTACAAGTAGTATCTTAATTTTTAAAAATCTAGTTAGATTTACTATCAACTTAATTTTAATAGCATACAAAACTTTGGTTCTAAATAGCATTGTTCTCTCCTCCTTCCTTCATTGTATTATTACACACATTACATCTTTATTCATTGTATACCAATCAGTACATTACTTATAACCATTGCCTTAGGCAGTTTATTTTTGAATTGGGTAGGAGAGAAGAAAATAGTTACAAAAAATATATTTATACTCTCTTTCATATATTTTTAATCTTTGCTTTTTCTATTGTTTTGCATTTGTTTATATGGACTCTAGATATTGTCAAGTGTAATTTTATTTCATGTTGAAATACCTCTTCTAATATTTCTTGCATGGAAACTTTGCTAGTAAAAGATTCTGTCAGTTTTGGTTTAATAAGTGAGAATATTTTCACTTCTTTTTCATTTTTGAAGTATAGTTTTGTTGATTATGAAATTATTCGTTGATAGTCATTTACTTTCAAAACTTTAAAAATGTCATCTCACTGCCTCTGGTTTCCATGGTTTCTAATGAAAAATCAGTGAAAAATTATTCAGACTCGTTTGCACATGATGAGTTGCTCCTCTCTTGTTGTTTTCAAGATTCTCTCTTTGTCATTTTCTTTTGATTGTTTAATTGTAATTTTTTAAAAATGTGAATCTCTTTGAGTTTATCCTACTTGGGAGTCATAGATCTTCTTGGATGTGCAAGTTAATATTCTTTATCAAGTTTTGGAAGATTTTAACTATGTTTTGTATTATTCTTCACATATTTTTATGCCCCATTTCTCTTCCTCTGTTCCCTCTCCTTTCGGGACTCCCATTATGCATATTTTTGTATGCTTGATGCTATCTCTAAGTTTGTCCATTTGTCCTTATTTCTTTTTCTTTCTGTTTCTTGCATCAGATAATCTCATTGACCTATATTTTAGTTAGCTAACTCTTTTCCCTGCCTGCTAAAATTTGCTGTTAAGTCACTCTACATTTTTTATGCAGTTATTATACATTTTAATTCTATAATTAATATTTATTTATACAATTGTTTATTAGTATTATTTATTTGGTGAGACATTATTCTCAAATGTTCCTTTAGCTTTTCAGAAATAGTTTATTTTAGTTATTAAATAAATTTTTATCATGGTGGATTTAAAAACCTTTGTCTAGTAAGCCAAACACCTGAGCTTTCTCATGGACAGTTTTATCGACTGTGTGTTTTTTCCTGTGTATGAGCCATATTTTCTTATTTTTTGTATGCCTTATAAGGTTTTGTTGAAAACTGAACATTTTAAATAATAAAAATGTGACAACTCTGAAAATTATATTTTACTCCCTTCAAATTTTGTTGATTTTGCTATTTGTTTTTGTTGTAATTTGTTTCTTTAGTGACTTTTCTGAATGAATCATCTAAAGTTTTTGTTTTATATCATGTTTGAACACTGAAGTCTCTGTTTGCTTAACTTACTAGTCAGTGAAAGAATAGACAGAAATTTCATTAAAGGCCTGGAACCCGTAACTCTTCTGGTCTCTGCTTAGTGACTCTGTGTGCATTTTGGGGCACACCTTTAACACCCAGCCAGTTGGTTAACAGCTCTGCCTTAGTCTTCACATTCTGCTTTCCCATAGCCTCATAGTCATCTGGAGGTGAAAGCTTAGGGCCTTCTCATATCTTTCTTGAGAATAAGCATTGTGCTTAGAACATGCACAGTCATGCATATGTGACCTTTTATAGTGCCAGTAATATGTCAGAAGTCTTCAAAACTCCTATTTACATTTCATCTCCTAGCTTTTTAAGTTTTACAGCTACCGCATTATTTGCCCTAACTGTTATCTACCACTTCAGACTTTAAAAATGTAAAAAATTTGCCTTTCAATGTTTTCAATAAGTATACCAGTTAAAAAGACTTTCATGGGCCAGCTACAAATGAGGTCAAATAAAGACAGTTTTATAAGTGGTATCTTGCAGTAAGCCACGCTCCAGTTCAAACAATAATTCTCAGGGAACTAAGCTGAAGGTTGCCGGGCTACTAGTAGTCAGCGATTGAAGTCAAGGTAACTGTAGAACTTGAGAGAGGATGATGAGAATAGGCAGCTTAAAATACCACAAAGCTTTCCGTTTTTACCATAATTTAGCCTTTCTTTCTCTTTTTGTTTTTCGTTTATCAAATAAATTATTTTTAGATTCCCCAAAGCATTTCGCTAATTTCCAGAGTTTTAAAAGAGCTGATTCTGATTATTTTTGCACATTTTTAATTGTTATATGGAGGAGATAATTTCCATATGCCCTCACATCATCATTTGTATTGCTATCACTCTCTTCTTTTTTATATTATGGTGAAATGTACTATCACTAGAAATAAAAATGTTTTCGTGAGCACTTGCTAATAAGATAGAAACAAGATTTCTATTACTTATGTAATGTAAATACAATTTAAGATCAACATTCAGCCTTAAACTTGACCTTTTCAGAAATGCTTTTCAATATTCAGAAGGTAGCATTACCTTCCTAAATAACACAATGTAGCTGTAAAGAATTGGATCCATTTCCTTTCCTTACCCATTTGATTCAACAAATGTCTTTTCTCTCAACTCCCTTGTATTTTAGAATTATCTGACTCCTGTGGTCATCTTCTTTCTGAGGTTTAGCAATCCTGAAATAACTATTAAGCATATAAGTTTTTAGAAATTCATTCACATGATATATAGTAGGCATAGTCTTTCATGGAATTGAAACAGGATTCCTTTTTATCTCAAATCTGCAGGTTGTTGGTAAGCATGTAAGTGATACTGTTCACCTTGGCTACATCACACCATTCTAAATTCGTATCTTTTCAAGTGCTATTATTTCTGACATTTCATGCTGTAAACCTAGAAAGGCAGTACTCATATGTCCACAAAGTGTATTTTGTATTTTTCTATGTGATAGGCCCATTTAATAATATATTTTTCCTTTTCAGGCACTTCCAATAACTTAAAGCAAATTATTTTCATGGAAAACTGGTCCATGTTTGATTCCTCAAGTGCTTATAATAGGAAGGAAGTAACCTTTTTAGATGAGTCTCTGTTTTACTACATTTTCACAAGAAACATAAGATTTCATATTTCACTATTTTTAAACTGAAGAAACCTAGGAAATTGTTATTTTCCAAGAACAACGTGATGCTGAATTTCCCCCTCCACCTTTGCCAAACAGTGTGATGGAATTTTCAATCATTCTCACAAGAATTAATAATTAATTATGCTATGACTGCTTCGAAATAAAAATTCTCTGGCACTATCACCCCAAAAGTCATCACTTTGCCACCACCAGCACTATGATGACTGCAAATAATCAGAGCATAATTTGATTCCTATAATGTTAATAGAAGCCAACTAAATGGACATCACTTATTTGATAATAGAATGTAAGCTCCACAAAGACAGTGTTTTTATCTGTTTTTTTTTTCAGTGTCAGATACAAAGATTTGAGCACAGTTTCTGATGCACAGTCAGTGCTAAATAGCATGTTGAATGAAGGAGTGAATGATTCCCGTGCTCAAATTCTATTTGATTATTTCAAATATAATCTGCCTCTTGTGCACAGGACCACGTTATCCTGACTCTGTATTTTTAATTATAATAATAGCAATATGAAATATATCTGTATAATTTTATAAAATTTACAAAATCATTTACACACCACATTTTCTCACCTAAGACTCTAAACAGAGCAAGGCTTTATTATCATAATTTTATTGATAATCACATTTAGACCAGGAGAAATTGAGTATGATTTATCCAAGAGTCACAGAGTGAGAAATTATCAAGAGGAGGATTCAAACTCAGGGCTTATGACTTCTGAGTCTCTATGTATTTCACTACATCCATACATACTATATAGTATTTTTCAAAGTTTGCAAAGCAATACCCCTTACTCACCTTATGTGATCCTTTCATTTCTCCCCTTCCCCAAATTAGGAGATAAGCAGGGTTTTATCTAATGCTACACCAAAAGTCATCCCCAAACTTGGAAACCAAAATAATTATTTATGATAATGTGTGTTGACTGAGCTCTACTGGTTCTCACTTGAGATATCTCCCGGAGTTTTGGTCAGATGGTAGCAGAATCTAGAGTCATCTGAAAGTTCAGCTGGACTGGACAACCAAGAAAGCATCTTTATTCACATGTCTGACACCTCAGGTGGGATTGCTAAAAGAGCAGACACTATAGCTCTTTTTCTTTATGTGGCTTCTTCATATGCGTAGCTTGGGCTCTCTCAAACTTAGAATCTTCAGTGTTCTTGAACTTCAAAAACTGTAGTTGGCTTCCTAGAGAGTACACATTATGAGAGAGAAAGAAAGAAAAATGCCACATTGTCTTGTTTACATAGTTTTTATTTTGGTTAAAAACTATACAAAATAGTGAATACTGGACAGCATGTTTCACTTGGGGCCATTTTTCAAAAGAGAGCAGCACTCTACAATGTTGAACATACACATTCTAGAACTGAGTGGCCACTTTCTTTACCTATAGCCTGAGTTTGACTCATCTATTGTATTATCTTGGAAATCCAAGGTAAATCTTACTTAATTTCTCTTAGTTTCCATTCCTTATTAAAGTATAGCAATTGCTACCTCATAAGGTTGTGTCACTTTTGAATTAGATAACCAAAATAAATGAACTTTGCAAACTCTGAAGTGTTATCTATTTTTTTTTTTGTAATTAATGGTGTCATGGGACATTAGCTGCTTCTCTTTGAAAATCAAACATTTCTTCAGTGGTACCTTCTCAATCATCAGAGACTAGAAATTTGAAGCCAAAATGTATCATATGAACTGAACTTTCACCTCCACCACCATTTTATTCCACTGTTATATGTACTCAACGGACTTCTTACAGTTAAATTCATTTTCCAAAGCGGCCATTCTGACTAACCACTGCCTAATATTCTCTGTACCAAATATGTCTCAAACCTGGTCAAAAATGGGCCCTGTAATTTTCCTGGACAACATTTCCTTATAAATTCAAAGTTACCTAAAATTATCTCCTCAATAATTATCCCTTAAGCTTCTTTGAGATCAGTAGCTTCAAAGTAGGTGAAGTCTCAGTAACTCGAGCAGAAGATGTTACCTAAGCATCTAGCACTATCACAGGAGTTGGTTTTCACTCAATTGTTTAACACTGTTCACTCTCAATTAGGAAAAAAACAAGGATACAAGAGAATAGAAAGTAGGGCAGTATCAGGTATTGTGTTGTTGAAAGGTAGAAAAATTTAGGAGCAATGAAGTGCATGTACGGAGAGTTATATTGTGAAGATAGTACTCCAATAGTTTCCAACATGGTGTAAAAAGAACTTTTATCTTCTGAACCATCTTAACGTTAACTGTAACCTTTATCTCTCACTCATTGCACTAAAAGAAATACTTGAATTATAATTCTTCATTTGAAACAAATGATAATCGGAGTGGTTCAATAGAGGGGAAAGCATAAGGGGGAACACAGAAGTGGTCATTTTCAAGAAAATGTTCTGTGGTAAGAGGATAGGATGTGGTGTGGTCTTTGGTAGAAATACTGACAGAGCAGCCACTCTCAAAGGAAGGAAAGCAAAGAATGTGATTTCAGATGCAGGTATGCTGATGAATTTGATGATGGGAGCATCAGGAAATTCTCTTTTGGCTGCTTTCATTTTCCGTGTAAAATGAAAAACAAGAATATTAGCTGAGAGGGGAAGGGCAGAAAAATTTGGAGGTTTAAGATGAGAGGTCAAAGTGTACCTCAGAAAGGTACATATCCCAGGTAGGACCCCAAAAGTCTTTTAAAGGATTAGTATGAATGGTGGAAAAGAAAGAATTTTGCTTTTCTCAGATCTGGAATTGCATGCTATATTGGCCTGCAGCTGCTAACAGTCATCTTTCCAAATGTGTAGAAAAGTCAGACTGAAAACAAAGTCAACACAGAAAATAATAGATCAAATATGGAATGAGAAAGGCAAAATTCTTACACTCCCATTGCAGGGCATGAGAGCAGTCAGGCTTGTACAGAGAGCACCCCCTGAGGTTTTCCACTACATGAGGGAATAAATTTCTTTGTTGATTAAGCTTGTTTGAATGTGTGTGTTTTTGTCAATGATAATCAAAAGAGTACTCAATACATCAGATAGTTAAGGAGTAGTGTTTTAAGTTTCAAATACTACATTCTTAAAATGACCAGAAAAAGAGTGTAACAAATTGATAGATTATCGAGATGGTTTTTAGAATTAGAAAACTGAGTTTGAATTTCGACTGCTCCACGTAATGAGACGTGTGAACTTTGGGTTTACTTAATCTCTTTGAGTTTCATATCATCTATAAATTGAGTATAATGATAACATCTCCCACGTAAGTCCCGGGCAATATATCAATGTTTTATACATATTATCTTCCCAATATTCCAATTCTCCAGTAGAGCAGGTATTATTACCTTGCTTTTACAAATGAGAAGAGTGAGACTTAGCAAGGTTAATAATCAGCCCAACATTCCACAACTAGTAAGGTGGTATTGAACCCATGTTTGTTTGTTTTTTTTTAATTTTCTTTTTTCTTTTTATTATATTTTAAGTTCTAGGGTACATGTGCACAACCTGCAAGTTTGTTACATATATATACATGTGCCATGTTGGTGTGCTGCACCCATTAACTCGTCATTTACATTAGGTATATCTCATAATGCTATCCCTCCCCGCTACCCCCTCCCCACAATAGGACCCGGTGTATGATGTTTCCCTTCCTGTGTCCAAGTGTTCTCATTGTTCAATTCCCACCTATGAGTGAGAACATGTAGTATTTGGTTTTCTGTTCTTGCGATAGTTTGCTAAGAATGATGGTTTCCAGCTGCATCCATGTCCCTACAAAGGATACAAACTCATCCTTTTTTAAGGCTGCATAGTATTCCATGGTGTATATGTGCCATATTTTCTTAATCCAGTCTGTCACTGATGTATATTTGGGTTGATTCCAAGTCTTTGCTACTGTGAATAGTGCTGCAATAAACATACGTGTGCATGTGTCTTTATAGCAGCATGACTTATAATCCTTTGGGTATATCCCCAGTAGTGGGATGGCTGGGTCAAATGGTATTTCTAGTTCTAGATCCTTGAGGAACTGCCACACTGTTTTCCACAATGGTTGAACTAGTTTACAGTCCCACCAACAGTGTAAAAGTGTTCCTATTTCTCCACATCCTCTCCAGCACCTGTTGTTTCCTGACTTTTTAATGATTGCCATTCTAACTGGTGTGAGATGGTATCTCATTGTGGTTTTGATTTGCATTTCTCTGATGGCAAGTGATGATGAGCATTTTTTCATGTTTCTGTTGGCTGTATGAATGTCTTCTTTTGAGAAGTGTATTGAACCCGTGTTTCTATTACCTGAAACCTGGAGTGACCATAAAATCTCAGTTCACCGGGGACTGTTGTAGTGTGTGCCTATTGTACCTGCATTCCATCTGATTAGCACACTCTTTCACTTACAAAAACCAGAATATCGGATTTGACAATAGATTAGATGGTCATTGTTGAAGGTTGGGTTTTACAAGAAGCTGACTCTGAAGTCACAGATCAGCTTGTGGGAAGTTAATTGGGGAATAGTTTCTGGATCTACACCTTAGGGGGTTAAAAAAAAAAATCAAGATCCTCCGCAAACCCCACAGGGACCTTGGAAGCTGGAATGACCCTCTGGTGTTGTTCCATTTGGAACAAGAGTTTCTGAGCCATGATATCAACGTATCATCCCACTCACCATATGAGATCTGGCCCTAAGAAAGGGAGTGCTCTTCAGCAAGCACTCTTCAGCTGAGGACAATTTCTGAAGAAAGCTGACAGCTGAGAGTTTTATGCTGGCAGCACTCCCAGTAGTTGGAGAAAGTCCTTCAGAAGGACTGGACCACGTACATTATCTACCACAGCTGTAAACTTTCATTTTTCATGATTGATTTACTGCCTCCGGACAATAGTTTCTTTACAAAGTTGCTCTATTAATGAAAGTATGCCTATACTATGTTTAATAGTACCTGGTATATATTAATATATACTTACATATTTATACACACACCACACCTACTCCTATACATACAGATTCAATACATGGCAACATTTTGTTAAATGTTATAATGTATTATGTATGATATATATGATAGTATAATAACAAAAATATTATTATTGTAAAGTTACCACTTCAAAATGAGGAGTCTGAAATCATTGAAAAATAAGATTTATAAAATTTTGTTTGGAATTTGTCTAACTTGAAAGATGGCCAAGAGCAGCCCAGCACGATGTCCTGATACATAAACTGTTAAAAATCCTGAAGCTTCATGAGAGCCACATAGGCAGAAAGTATCTAGGTATAGGTAAGTTAAAGGAATCCCATATGAGAAGTGTTGGTGGAGGAAGTGTGGATTGGTGGGAGAGATGTATGGATTACTAACGTGCTATTGAAATCCACCAATTCTCATACTCAAAAGCCTTTGGAGAGGAAGAGAGGAAAATGTTTTTCCCCTAACTATTTGTAGTCTTCCTTAAGTACTAAGCCCATAATTGGTGTGGTCGTGGAAAAGGTGGATCTAGAACTCCATCAAACAACTTCCCTCTGGCCATTTCTGCATCCTCACTGTATTATTGTTAATTCTACTCCTAACATTGTGTGGAGGTTAACCAAGGCTTTAAATTAAACATATTAGTAGTAAAAGAGAGATTCCCTATTAAATTAATCTGACGTGATTACAGAAAAGACAGCTCATTCCTCCAGGACTGGGAACCTTTGAAGTGTGCACATGCATAGACAAAGTGGTGGTTAATTTTCCTAAGGTCAGCTTGGCTGGGCTAAGGAATGCCCAAATAGCTAGTAAAACATTATTTCTGGATGGGTCTGTGAAGGTGTCAATTTGACAGACTGAGTAAAGATTGCCCTTACCAGTGTGAGTGGAGATCATCCAATGCATTGAGGACCCAAACAGAACAAAAAGGCAGAGGAAGGGAGAACTGGCTGCCTCTGATTGAGTTGGGACATCATCTTTTTCTTTCTTTGGACATCAGTTATTTGGTTCTCTGGACTTTGGACTCAAAATGGAATTTCTGCCATTGATTCCCCTGGTTCTCAGACCTTGAGGTTTGGACCAGCACTACACAACTTGCCTTCCTGGGTCTCTGGCTTGCAGACAGTAGTTGACGGGATTTCTCAGCCTCCAAAATCACATGACCCAATCCCTTATAATAATTCTCTTTCTATATATTTTTATATATGTTATTGATTTTGTTTCTCTGGAGAACTCTGTCTAAAATAATTAGATATTTGGAAATAGCAAGCAAAGATTTTGGAAACTCTTCCTAGTCAAAATATAAAGTAGACAATTACCCTCATGGAGTAGTAGCATCCTGGGCAATATATTTTGCTAATGCAGAAAAATACAACTGTTAGTTGATTCACTCTTGCTCTATCTATATATCTATATATATCTATATGATTGTTTTGTCTCTTTCAATTTTCTTATGCTGATCAAGATCATCAGAAGGCTCTGGTTTTCAGACTATTGGTAACTACTACAAGTTTGAAAGATATAATTGAAGTTAATTCATATACTATTATGAGAAAGTTTGAGATAAACTTAATGCTCAGTTAACAAATAATTTAAATATCATTTCCATTTTATTACTTGGTTCCCCAAGTCTTTCAGTGGCTGCCTTGGATAATAGCTATGCTTTGGAATGTACATGTGAGCTTTCAAAAGCAAAACAAAACGAATTATGACATTCTTTTTTGAAGTAGAATTTCTGAGGGTAATGCAGTGTCAGTAAAATCAATATAAACATCCATATTATCCCTGATTGATGGGAAAAGGATAATATACTATCAAAACTACTTTGAAAGTAATCATAAAGTGGATTTTCCACTCAGGATACCTTTCACAGTTTTATTCTCTAGGAGAGAATGTTATGTGCTATTAAACCTCATGAACCCTTGACCTTGGTTCATATAAAGACAGTGAGAACCGGTCCCAGTTATTAAAGAAATTTTGCCATAGACACATTCTTGCTTTTATAGTAAGAAATAATAAGGTTTTCTTTCACTCTGGGGAGAAGCTATTAAAGCTAAATATTACAATGTTTTTTAAGGGAGAGAGTTCGTTTTGACAATCCAAGAAAAGTGTATGTTTCACATAAATACATAATGTAGAGGAGATCTGTGATTTTATAAAGATGACAAAAAGTAAAAACAAAGTAAGTCTGTTAAGAATATAGATAGTTAAGAATTATTTCTTTAAATGGAAGAATAAGAAACATTCCTGTTAGGCCAGCTTGTAAAAACAATTTAAATTATTAGGTAGAGATTACATTTTATTTCATAAAGGACAAAAATTAGATAAGTAATTGTCCTGTTACAGGTTATTCAAGAATGTTTTATATATTTAAATAATTCACTACCAATGATGGCATGAACAGAAATACAGATTACATTTACTGTCAATCTTTATCTGAGGAAGTTTAATTTTGTGATGTTGTAAAATAAGGAAGAGTAAATGTTATTTAAGAATTCCTTACTGGCCAGGCGCTGTGGCTCACGCCTGTAATCCCAGCACTTTTGGAGGCGAAGGTGGGCGGATCACGAGTTCAGGAGATCAAGACAGGAGATCGAGACCATCCTGGCTAAATCGGTGAAACCCCGTCTCTACTAAAAATACAGAAAATTAGCCGGGTGTGGTGGCAGCGCCTGTAGTCCCAGCTGCTGGGGAGGCTGAGGCAGGAGAATGGCGTGAACCCGGGAGGCGGAGCTTGCAGTGAGCCGAGATCGTGCCACTGCACTCCAGCCTGGGAGACAGAGTAAGACTCCCTCTCAAAAAAAAAAAAAAAAAGAAAGAAAAAGAAAAAGAAAATAAAAGAATTCCTTCCTTGTTTCCTGCTGTAGTTATTTGTCAAAAGATACACAGTTCTATGGTCAAGCAAAGCTATATTTATTTTGCTGCAACACTACTATGCATAGTGACATGGTCAAGTTGCTTTTTATAATGATTTATAGTGATAGCAATCTGTATCAGTCATTTTCATGACCCCAAAGCTGACTCAATAATACCAGAAAACATTTGTTTGCTTGCCTACATTTCTTAATAATCCAATGTCCTGATATCAAAATGAATATTTTCTTACTGGAAATGAAGTGAAATAATTTTCATCTTCCTAGAGAGTCATGAAACAAGAACAGAATGACGTTATACTAAACTATTTCACAAATGTTGGTCAACGGTGGAGGTTTTTTTATTCATTTATGCAAATTTGATTTGGCTCTGTTTTCCTAAGTTGCATTTTATGCTTCTTTCACGTGCCTTGCAAATGAAAAGAAAAATCATTTATTTATTAAAACATACACTAATAGAAGAGAATAATTTCACTCTTCACAAACTTTGGCATTATGAAGTCACTGGTAACTGGAGATTTAATTTCTGTAACATATCTGAAGTGCTTATGTTTCTCCTTCCGTGAAGGAAACCTTTTGGAATGAAGATATGGTACATTGAACTAAACGGGGATTACATTTGCTGTTTCTGTGATAACATTTTACATCTGAAATTCCAATAAATATTTCTTTTCTTGCTTTGAGGTGGTTTACTTAATCATTCAGATGATTAGCTTTCATAAGAAGTAAAGGCATGCCAGCATTTATAGAATTTCCCAGAGTTCGTTTTTTGCCTCAAGCTTGTATTTATTCTTATTACACTCACTAGCTTAGATACCAGGTGAATACCTGGGAGAAAGAAAAAATTGATTTAAAAAGTAATAAAAATAAAAGAACAAAAAAACACAAAACTATTCAACATGCCAGCAATCCTGTTCTCTTAAGAAACCTACCTGTTTTTTTCAATGTGTGTGAGTTTTAGCATTTTATAGCAATTAGATGAGTCTCTATATCATTAGAACTTCTGTCCTTGGAATTAAGACAAAATTATTTTCTGAAATAAATATTTGGCTCTAGAAATCTATTTTGACATATATAATGCATAACAGCAGAATTAAAATATTGTGCATTATCATCAAAAGTTTCAGCCTTATTTCTTCACATTTGAATATAAATATTAAAATCATGAAGGCCCATTTCTTTTAGTATTCGTATTCTTAGAGAAGGCTGAATAAATGTTATAAAACAAGAAAAAGACTGTAAAAGAATAATTGCTGATTATAAAAAAACATTTAAAA
Source organism: Papio anubis (assembly GCF_008728515.1). NCBI lineage: Eukaryota > Metazoa > Chordata > Mammalia > Primates > Cercopithecidae > Papio > Papio anubis. Next base: position 46,681 of record NW_022165065.1, read on the forward strand.
ATATATCATCAAGCCACAATAGCAGTTCTCTATTTCTTTTTTTCATTTAAACTGGACATGAACAAACTTTCATAATACCTTTGTTGGATCTAGTTAGAGCTTTACTCCATAACAGAACAGAAACTTGTCACTGCGAAGAGATCAAAAGCCCTGCTTTCCTTTGTGGCAAATGAAGATTTGATTATCTAATGCTAAATAAAATTTGCTGGCAAAAGAAATGGTTATGCTAGTAAAAAAAAACAGAAGACTTTTCTCTGACAGTATGATTTGCATAGCTACATTTTCATGACTTTTCTTTTTCTTTCTTTCTTTTTTTTTTTTTGATGGAGTCTTGCTCATCGCCCAGGCTGGAGTGCAGTGGCGCCATCTCAGCTCACTGCAAGCTCCGCCTCCCGGGTTCCCGCCATTCTCCTGCCTCAGCCTCCCGAGTAGCTGGAACTACAGGTGCCCGCCACCACGCCCAGCTAATTTTTTGTATTTTTAGCAGAGACAGGGTTTCACCATGTTAGCCAGGATGGTCTCGATCTCCTGACCTCGTGATCCGCCCGCCTCAGCCTCCCAAAGTGCTGGGATTACAGGCGTGAGCCACTGCGCCTGGCCGACTTTTATTTTTCTACATAACCAGTGTCTTTTAAGTTGCAAATGTTTGACCCTCTGACAAGTAGTGTGGCAGAGTCTTAGATTATAGGTTGCATTTAGCCAAAAGAAAGGCTTCAAATGGAATGTTTTCTGTTGACACACTTTCTAACAACATACTTATTTTCTAAAAAGGTTTTTATAACTTAGTGTTGATAATATTAAATATCTAAGCAATTTTGCTTAAAGAGCATAGAACACCAATATTTAATGAAGATTAATTAAATAGCACACGGTTGTTTAAAAATATTCAGAAAAGTTTTAACACATGCTAAAGTGCCAAAGTGTCATTTTGGCCTTCCATAAAAATAATATATTGTGCATAAATGGAAGCAGAATTAAGAAAGCGATGAGAAAACATCTAGAAAATTGCTAGTGTGGTAAACACATTAAAATAATTTGGCATGGGAAACGTTTCATCTCTTTTAAATTTAACTATTATAAGAAAGAAGAGCATTTTAAAGATGTTAATTTCAATCAACAATATGCAAGAGAAAATAATTTAGAGTATGTATATTAGAGAAACACATAACTGTATCTATTATGGTTAAAACTTAATGCCTCTGGCTTTGTCATTTATAAGAGTTATTACTTAAACAGGGAGTATGGTGCTGAACCCTTTGCATGTCCTTAGTTTCATCACATAAAAGCAAACACTTCTACATTTCCTAGATTTTCGATTTTTTTTTGTGTGTGTGTGTGTTCACCTGGTATTTACCTCTAAATTTCTAAATAACTGTGCAAAGGAGGGTTAACCCAATAGCTGAGATTGCTCAAACCTTCCACATTCCCAATAAATACCTATTTTCTGGACTAGTCCCTGGCTGGTTCATAGAAGTTTAAGCACTGGGCTTCTCAGAGTCATGAAAATAAGGGCATTCCACTTTTTACTCTTTGGTTCTTGGACTCATACAGTCTACCTTAATGGTTAAATGACTGTAAGGTCAATCCACATTCTACACTACAATCTCACGCATATTATTTCCAAGCTTATGCTTAACTTCACTTTTAGTTTTCTCAGGCCTCACGTTTTTGAGAGATATGGTGTTTAGTATGCAATTGTCTTGTGTCCATTAACACACCTCTTTCACCATAAAACAGGTTTCTTGGCCTGTGAGTATATAATGCAGGGTCCCATGTCAGTACATCTGTTAATAACACCATCCTGAAGTAGCAGTATGGTTCTAGCCATTATTAGCAAGAAAAGCAAATTTTACATGAGCCTTACTCAAAACCAACTGCTCCCCTTTTTAGAATGCTCCTAAATGCTCAACTTGCAACCAAGTGGCTGGTTGGCCTCCCCATAGAAGAGTGTCCTGTTGAGATCATGGTTTCTGATGACGAAAGGATGGATATCCTGCAGTCACAATAGAAACCTGGATGAGAGGGGGCCTATGCTGTTGGCTTGCCAGCAGCCACTTTGGCTACCTCCAGCATGAGAGCCTTGTGTATGCATAGGGATGGCTAAGGAGAGATACTAGCTGGCATTTGCTGGATAAAAGACATCCCATCCACTATGTTGTTTACTGTCTGCTCTTCAGTGGGTATCCTCTGATAGGCATTGATGTAAAATAACAATACATCTTCCTTCTACCTGATTCCATGTGTTCATCTACACTACTTTTTCCCAAATCGACCTCAGTGTTAGGGCTCTGAACACAACACCCTAAAGTTTGGTACGTGGTGTGCTGAGCAGTTTGAACTAAAGGAGACTGGAAGGACCTCAGAAGCAAGGTCTTTCTGACTTGTTATCCTCCTGTTTCCTTCTTCTGTCTCTTTGCTGAAGTTAGTCATAGAACTCAGAACTCCTCTTCTCCAAGGTGGATCATAGAAACTAGAATAATTCTTCCCCAAGGTATTTCATGGAAACAAAAATTCTTCTCCAAAGCAAGCCATAAAACCAAGAAGGCTCATTCTAACTTTTTTCCCTTCTCCCTTGAAGACCCTTATTCTAGAAAGGTACTGACCATACCTAGGAGGAAGAAACCCAACACAAAGAGGCTAATAAATATTTAAATAGAAAGGCATTATTGTGTTTCCCCCTTCAGTCTATTACCAACGGATTATACACTTTTGTCCAGTCAGCTTTCTACATGGATACCTATTCTTCATGAGTCTAAGTATCAAAATAGACAGTTCCCTCTGGGTCGTTGGGTCTTCATTTCTGAAGGCTCCTGTGTCATGTAAAAAATTGATTAAATAAATTGTTTTCCTTTTCTCCTGTTAATTTCTGTCTTTCATTACAGGAGTGTCAGCCATGGCCCTATGATGTGTGCAGAAAGATATCACACCTTTCTACCCCTTCCCCACTGTCTACTCCACTCTTAATCTGCACTCAACTACTGTGACTCTCCCCTTGGTCTCTTATTCCAGAGTACTGTGACTCTACCTCTAAGCCTTGCTTCCTGCTCTTGTGTCATTTTTTATGTCTTTCTTTAATCTTATGGATGAAATTATATCCATGTGAATGTCAGGATGAAATCTGTTTTCTGATGCATCCCTTACAAATATAAGGATATTTAAACAAATATTTAAGGGAGAGTATCTCAGAGGAGGCTGTTTTGGACAGAAGTAACACCAAGATCTAATAATGAAATCATACCTTGCCTGGATCTTCGAATAACAGTACGACCAGTGTGAATGAATGGAACAACCAAGAGGTTAGGCAGTAGGAAATGAGGCCAGAGAAGAAAGAGGGTGTGGTAGCTCCTTAATCCTGGCACTTACTTCCACTGGATCTAAAATCCAGCACGGAATTATGCTGACCACTTCAGCCTAACTAATATTGATCTAAGTTGTCATACGACTAGTAACATTTATGTTCTAGCACCTAAATCAGGAGTCTGCAAAGGACAGCCCACTGCCACAATCTGGCCCGCTCTCCAGGTTTTGTAACTAAAATGTTATCAGAACTCAGTCAAGTCCATTCATACAAACTGTTCATGGTGGTGGAGACAACATGGCTGACAGAGTCTAAAATATTTACTCTCTGGCTCTTTACAGAAAAACTTTGCTGATTCCTTGTCTAAATTATAGCAAGTATAAAATCCTCTATCACCAGCAATGGCATAGAAGGCAGCACAGGATTTTTTAAATTTGCCCTTGAATTCTATCGTAAGCCTTATGTTTGAGGTCCTACTTTTGCAACTGCTGAGCTCCCCTGTCCTATAATGAGGAGTGCCCACTTTCCTTTCTCAGTTGGTCTGAGTTATAGCATTTACGAAGAGACTCTCTGTGGCCTTGTATTCTTGGCTAATACCTCTTTTTTATTTCTTCTCCCTGGAGTACTTTCTACTCTGTCTTAGAGTTTCTGACTGTTCATCTGAAGGAGTGGTGTCAGCCTCTGCAATGCTTTCTGTTCTACAGGGTGTAGGGTTTTTTTTTTTTTTTTTCTTTTTAGACAGGGTTTTGCTTCCTTGCCCAGGCTGGAGCTCAATGGCATGATAATGGCTCACTGCAGCCTTGACCTCCTACACCCAAACTAATCATCCCAACACAGCCTCCCAAGTAGCTGGGACTACAGGTACACACCATCATGCCTGGCTAATTTTTGAACTGTTGTGTAGAGAAAGTTTCCCATGTTGCCTAGGCTGGTCACGAACTCCCAACCTCAAGCAATCCAACCTGCCTCAGCCTTCCAAAGCACTGAGATTACAGGCATGAATCACAGTGCCCAGCTGAGTGTAGGGTCTTGATCCTCTGGTCTATCCCATCTTGTTTTCTTTTGCTCCAAGTAGACAAAGTTCTAAGGTACAAAAGGGATGCTGAGTCTAGTTTGTTTAAAGATATTATTCAGTTCCTATAAAAAGACCCATGAGTGTGTAGCTTGGTTTTTAGTACAACCTTGACAAGTTAATCCAGTAGAGAAACCTACATAAATGTGATTTCCGATAACAGCCTTGGGTACTTACGCAGTTTTTAGTGTTACTGAATTTTTTAAAACAACTTTCCAATTTCACAGGCTTACCCAAGGGTATGATCAATGAAAACCACAGCTTCTTTGTTAGTTGTAAAGGACTCGGAAGTCAGTGACGGCTGTTATTGACTCACTCATAAACAGCACAATAAGGAAAAGGAAGTTGAGCAGTCGTCTACAGTTGTAAAAGGAACACAAATAGTCTCTGTTTAATATTTTTTCTTTTAATATGTGACCCGTCTAACAATTCTATCACGATCATCATCAGTCATTATCATCCTCCTCAACAAAGCTCTAATTTTATTTAGTTTCAGAAAAATTTAAGCTGATGGCAGTTCAATCCCTTTGAAGCTGTGCTTGAGATCATATTGTTCCTTGTGAAGCCTCTTTTAGATTAATGTTAATAAAAATATTTATATAAATTTTGATGATTTTATAAATGTAGTCTTGACAGAATGATATGATCTCAATCACAGAATAGTATTTGTGAGAAACCAATGCTATCTCATTTGGTAACTTTACTTTATATAGTTACCGACTGTTTAGTTTTTCTTCTTCATGATAAAACAAAACATAGTAATCAGATTTACAAACCTAGTCATCAGATTACGAGATTATTCAACTCAAATATATACAATATCATTGTATTACAAGAGTTGTTTGTACAAACATTTTCACTAACATCACCAGAATTGAGAAATATGTAATGTAATGTATACATTTTTTATTAGATAGTTTAATTACAGCCCAGTATCAAGTGGTTTCCATAATCTGACATACTAGCTAAGAGAAAATAATGAGGCCACTCAGAAGTTTCTTTTTCCAGTTGTCTCAGTAACCTGGATGTGATAAGCATGAAAAAACATGAATTGCTAAACCAAATTAAAAAAAAAATTTCTGAAACTATATAACACTCCTGAGAGAGTTGCAGATTTGTTAGTAGGTTGTTTTTCAGTCTGAAAAAATGATTAAATATTTCTGCTGGAATGGAAGATTTCAGGCATAACAAAATGTAAACTCTAAGGAAACCAATACTAATATTGTTTGTTAAAATCTTTTTGTATGCTTTGCTTTTCATGGAGGGAGAGAGTTAAGTTACAAGGGAATGGTGAACCACAGCAAATGAAAAGTCGTTTTGTGAGTAGTGTGCCTTTGCATTGCTGTGTTTGGAAAGGTTTGCAAAGAAAAATGAAAAAGAATGTCAATTATTTTTATCTAATTTTTTTTCCTAATTATGTTATATTAATTAATGCTTAAAGAGAATACATACTATGCAAAATACTTCACACATATCATTTTTAACTGAATCATTAAAAAAATAAGAACAATTGCCCCTGTTTCACCAATGATTAAATTAAGATGACCATAATCTATGGAAGCTGCTGAAAGAAAAAAAGTGATGGAGTCAGATATAAATGAGTCAGACTCCAAATCCCAATCCCTTTTTCCTAAAGTGTTTAGTAAGCATTTTTATTTAAAATGTAGGTGTGTGGCTATAAAAATGCCAACTATATAATAATTTTATTCTTGTTTCTATTTAGTTGAAACTTAATTAGTGCATTTCCACAATATATAACATAACGGTAAAAGAGAAACTTTGTATTTTCAGTTTCCTTTAAATTTTCTGACCTGATTCCATTTTATAAACAATTTGCGTTTACCAGAATGTTATAAACTCGGTAATTATGTTTTGGTTCAGTGTTTTTTTACCTGCCATCTACATTACATAAAAAACATTTCTGTAAAAGGAAACAGATTTTAATGAGCAAGCTACACAGAAATTTTCATCTCACACTTAACAATGGATATTATTGTTCTTATAATTTGCACTTCTCAGGCATAAGACATCCCTCTGTGGTTGTCATAATTGGTCTAATGAATTTCTTAAAATAAATGAAAGTCTAATTTGATCCGGTGCCCATGAACAATCCACTCATTCAAATCTAAATCACTGACCTGATTTGAAGACGAATCATGCCAAAATGAAGTCATGCTTTCCTATTAAGTGTGTTGCCTCAGTGCAAGCTTTTGAATGGTTTGTTCTTAAGGCCTGAAGTGGGGATTTCCAGTGACAAAGAAACACAATTTGATCTCATCACCCTAGACACCCAGACTTATTTTAAATGATAGAGACTTAAGATTGAAAGAAAATCTGAGTCATCATCCAGTTCAGTATTTTTCACTTAGTGGGAAATGTACTGGTCACCTTGGGTTTGAACAATTTAGTGACATGGCAGGATCTTCTACAGATGCATACATAAGTATTTGAACAAATTGTCTAGGTAGGCAAAGATCATTGCAGCCGAATATCTAATGATCTTTATCGCAGAGTTTTCTATCCAATGCTCCAGGGTAAATGTTCTATTACTAACATTCCTGAGAAAATTTATTCATGGATATATATGTTTAACTATATTATTTAACTACTATTTCAAATCTATGTCAAGACTGGTCTTAACATTTCTAAAATAGGTAACTATATCAACATCATAAAAAATGCTGCCACATTTTTTTTTGAGAAAGAAATACTCTCTATACATAGTGTTAAATTTTTCTGCATTAGACCTAAACCAAAACTAAAGACTATGAAAAGAAGAACAGTTTTTATTGTGCTAAGACACTGATTGCTGGTTAAGAAAGAGTGTGTGTGTGTGTGTGTGTGTGTGTGTCAGAGAGACAGAGAGAGAGAGAAAAGCAGGGGAAGCTTGTAATGCATAATCAAATAGTAAGGTTATGAGAGATTTATCCCAGATTATCTATAATTTTCATTAGTCCCTGAATGGTGGAAGAAAGTTAAAAATATCTTTTATTCCAGATTTCTTCTTTGGCCACCAACAAAGCGGCATCAGTTATCCTATTGGTTTTAAATACCAATGAACAAGTGTAAAAGAGGAGGATTCATACATTATTTCACTCAGAGCAAAGCTTTCAAATGTCTGAAACTGGCCAGAATCTTGTCAACAATTTATAAAACCAGATTCTGAAATTTGATGTTGTTTGCAAAATTCCTTCACCAAGATTCCCAAGAAAGGAAAACGATAGGGGTGAAGTTTGGGAGAGAGGACATAATAAAAAGATAAAGTTGAAGAATTTTTCTTGATCATTGTGGAAATAGGAGAATATCATATTTTATATTTATTAATTAAACTTGTCTCTAACAGTAGAAAGAAATGTAAAGAAATACTATGAACACCCCAAAATTAGACAGCCTAGGTGAAATGGACTGTATGCCTCAAAATTAGATAACCTAGATAAAATGGACAAATGTTTAGCCATGCATAAATGAACTAATGTGATTCAAGAAGAAGAAGAAATTCTTAACAGACCTATAACAAGGACAGAGAATAGACCGGTAATCAAAACTCCTCCTCAACAACAACAAAAGCCCAGTATCAGATGTCTCACTGGTGAATTCTGTCAAACATGTAAAAAAGAATAAACACCAATTCATCTTAAATTCTTCCAAAGAATAGAAGAAGGAGCATTTCTCAAGTCATTACATGAGATAAGCATTATCCTTATACCAAAGTCAGATGGAGAAATCCAAAGAACAGAAAGTTATAGACCAATATTCCCTATGAATACAGATAGAAAAAAAGTAATTAATAAAGTATTCCAATGTATAATATTATCTCAAAGAATAAAATACCTAGCAACAAATTTGAACAAGGAAGTCAAAGACTTGTACACTGAAAACTACAAAACATTGGTAAAGGAAGTTAAAGAAGACCTACATAAATGAAGGTATTGGGAGACTTAGTATTGTTATGTTTCCAATACTACCCAACGTGATCTACAAGTTCAATGCAATTCTTATCAAAATTCCAACAACCCCTTTGCAGAAATGAAAAAGCCATTCCTCAAACTCATGTGGAGTTGCAAAGGGATCTGAATACTCCAAACAATGTTGAAAAAGAAAATAACAAAATGAAAGGACTCACACTTCCCAATTACTACAAAGCTAGAGGGACAGATCAGTATGGCCCTGGCAAATGGATAAACATACAAGTCAATGGAATTAAATAGAGTCCAGAAATAAACCCATACATCTATGAAACACTGATTTTTAAAAAGAGCACCAAGTATATTCCATGGGGAAAAGAATAGTCTTATCAACAATGGTGTGGGACAAGTGTATTTCTACATTAAAAGAATAAAGTTGGATCCGTGTTTTATGCCATATAACAAATTAACTCAAAATGATTCATTGACCCAATATAAGAGTTAAACTTATAGCATGCTTAGAAGAAAACATGAGTAAATCTACATGATTTTTAAATTTGGCATTTAATTTTTTTGTATAAAACCAAAATAATGAGCAACAAAAGAAAAGTTAGACAAATTGAAATTCATCAAAATTTAAATATATTGTTGATCAAATGATATTATAAAGAAAGTGAAATAATGTACAGAAGTGGATAAAATATTTGCAAATTATATATCTAATAGGGGCTTAATAAGCAGAATCTACAAGGAATACCTAAAACTCAAAAACAGAATTGCACACAACCGTCCAGGCACAGTGGCTCAAGCCTGGAATCCCAACACTTTGAGAGGCCAAGGCGGGTCTTGAGGTCAGGATATTGAGCCCAGCCTGGCAAACGTGATGAAACTCCATCTCTACTAAAAGTACAAACATTTGTCGGGAGAAGTGGTGGGTGTCTGTAATCTCACTTACTTGGGAAGCTAAAGCAGGAGAATCACTTGAACCTGGAAGGCGGAGGTTACAGTGAGCTGAGATCGCACCATTGCACTCCAGCCTGGGCGACAACAGCGAAACTCCATCTGAATAGGTGTTTCTCAAATAAGTTATACAAATGACCAATAAGCACACAAAAAAGACGTCCAACAGTTTTAGCCATTAGGGAAATTCAAATAAAAGCCACAATGAGTTGTTACTTCATATCTACCAGGATAATTATATAATTTTTAAAAAAAGAAAAATAATAAATCTTGGTGAGAATGTGGAGATATTGTAATCCTCAGACATTCATGATGGGAATGTAAAATAATGTAGATGCTGTAGAAAAGTTTGTCAGTTCTCCAAGATGTTAATAATAGAACTCCCATATGACCCAGCAACTTCTCTCTTAGGTATATGTCCAAAAGAATGGAAAGCAAGGTCTCATGCAGGTACTTGTATACCAATATTTATTATTCATAATTGTCAAATGGTGAAAGCAACCCAAGTTTCTATCCACAGATGAATGGATAAACAAAATATTCTATATAACTGCAATAAAATAATATTCAGCAATAAAAAGAAATGAAGTTCTGATGCATGTTAAAACATGGATTAACCTTGAAAACATTATGCTGAGTGAAATAAGCCAGACACAAAAGTATTAATATTGTATGATTCCACCTATATAAAATATATATTATAGGGACATAAAATAGAGGAGAGGTTACCATAGGCTGGGGTGAAGGCAAATGAAAGGGAAACGTTGAAAAATAAAAGAACAAATTGAAAGAACTCACCCAATTACTACAAAGCAAGGTAATCAAATCAGTATGGTCCTGGCACATGGATAAACAGATAGGCCAATGGGATAAAATTGAGAGTTCAGAAATAAACCTATACATCTATGGAAAATCGATGTTTAACAAAAGCACTCATACTTGCTTAATGAGTTTCTATCTCAGTTGAGAATTTCTCTTTGGGATGATAAAAAGTTTTGCAAATAATGATGATGGTTGCATATCATTGCAAATGTAATCGACACCACTAAACGATATATGTAAAATAATTAAGATATCAGATTTTATTTTATGTGTATTCTACCCCAAGAAAAAATATATGAAAAGGAAATAAAATAATATATGAAATACTGATTTTAATTGAGCAATATGCTATTCTAAGTAGTTTTGATTTTATCCTATTGAATTTATCCTGGTTATTTTTAATTATATTATAATAATTACATTTAATAAAAACATTACAAAAATTAAAAATTTAGAGATTGGCAGAATGGATAAAAGTTTGGTTAACTATACGCTCTCTAAAAGAGACACTTTATATTCAAAGACACAATACGACGAAATTAAAATGAAGGAAGGGGATATACCATGAGTAGCCAAAATAGAGTTAGATATACTAATACAGAAACATATATTTTAAGACAAAATTTGTTACTGAAGTCAAGTACATTATAAAATGATGAGTGATTCAATTCATCAGGAAGTTATAACAATAATAAATGTATATATGCCTAGCTACAGAAATCAGAAACAAAATAAACAACCTAACAATGCACCTTAAGGAACCAGAAAAGCAAGAACAAACAAAACCCAAAGTGAGTAAATGAAACAAATGATAAAAATCTTGGCAGAAATGAATAAAAATTAGACTAAAAGTAATACAGAAGATCAATGAAAAAAAGTTGTTTTTTGAAAAGACAAACAAATTCAACAAAACTTTAGGCAGAATAAGAAAGAGAGAAGACCCACATAAATAAAATCAGAAACCAAAAAAGGAGTCATGAAAACTGAGACTACAGAAATACAAATAATCATTAGAGACTATTACAAACATCTATAAATCAACAAATTGGAAAACTTAGAAGGAATGAATAAATTTCTGAACCCATGCAACCTACAAGTTTGAACCATGAAGAAATAGAAACCCTCAACAAACCAAGAGTGAATAACATTATTATGAGTACCTCTATTATGATTGAAGTTATAATAAAAACGTTCCCATCAAAGGAAGACCTTATGGCTTTATTGTTGAATTCTACCAAATATTTCAAAAAGAGATTATACCAATTCTTCTCAAACTCTTTTTAAAAATTGAAATGGAGTGATTACCTCCCAACTCCTTCTACCAGGCCAACATTATTTTGATACCCAAACCAGACAAGGACACACAAAAAGAGAATACTACAGACCAGTACCACTGATAAACATAGATGCAAAAATCTTCAGCAAAATACTTGCAAACCAAATTCAACAACACATTAAAAGGTCTTACACCATAATCAACTGGGATTCATTCCACGGATGCAAGAATGGCTCAACGTATATAGATCAATAATTACATTAGTAAGAAAGAGCAAAAAAAAAAATGATCATTTAAATAAATGCTGAAAAAAACCATTCAATGAAATTCCACATCTCTTTAGGATAAAATCCCTCCACAAACTGGGTACAGAACGAGCATGCTTCAGGATAATAAGAGCCATATATGGCAAACAACAGCTAGCATCTTACTCAATGGAGAAAAATGGAAAGCCTTTCCTCTAGGATCTGGAGCAAGGCTAGGATGCCTGCTTCACCACTTTTATTCAACATAGTACTGAAAGTCTTAGCAAGAGCAATTAAGCAAAAGAATTAAAGAGTATCCCAAATTGGAAGGGAAGAAGTTGAATTATCCTTGTTTGCAGATGACAATTTATACTTAAAAAAAACCCTGAAGATGCCCTGAAAAAAACTCTTTGAACTAATAAATGAATGCAGTAAAGTTGCAAGACGGAAAACAAACATACAAAAATCATTAGCATTTATATATGCCAACAGTGAACGATCCGAAAAAGAAATTTTAAAAATTACCATTTACGATAGCTATAGAGAATATGAAACACCTAGGAATCAATTTAACCAAAGAAGTAAAAGATGTATACAAGAAAAACTGCAAAACATTGATGAAAGAAATTGAAGAGGACACAAAAAAGGAAAGCTATTCCATACTCATTAATTATAAAAATTAATATGATTCATATGACAATATTACCCAAAACAATTTGTAAGTTCATTTAACTCCCTATCAAAATACTCATAACATTTCTTACATAAATAGAAAAAAATCCTGAAATTGATAAACCACAAAAAACCCAGTAGCCAAAGCAATCCTGAGCAAAATGAACAAAGCTTGCAGATATCGCCCTATATGACTTCAAAATTTACTACAACGCTGTAGTAACCAAATCAACATGGTACTGGAATAAAAACAGAAACACTGACTGGGTGCAGTGGCTCATGCCTGTAATCCTAGCACTATGGGAGGCTGAGGTGGGTGGATCACGAGGTCAGGAGTTTGAGACCAATCTGGCCAACATGGTGAAACCCTGTCTCTATTAAAGATAAAAAAATAGCCAGGCATGGTGGTGCACACCTGTAATCCCAGCTACAAGAGAGGCTGAGGCAGGAGAATCTCTTGAATCTGGGAGGTGGAGGTTGCAGTGAGCTGAGATCACGCCATTGCATTCCAACCTGGGCAACAGGGCGAGACTCTGTCAAAAATAAATAAATAAATAAAACAGAAACATAGACTAATGAAACATCATAGAGAATCCAGATGTAAATCACGCATTTACAACATTTACACAAATGAGTCAACTCATTTTTGCCAAGGATGCTAGAAACACACAATGGGAAAAGGACAGTCTCTGTAATAAATGGTGCTAGGAAACCAGATAACCATATGCAGAAGAATGAAACTAACCCCTTATTTCTTACCATATACAAAAATCAAATCAAAATGACTTAAAGACTTCAATCTAAGATGTAAAACTATGAAACTAGAAGTCTACTTTTGGGATGCACTCCAGGACATTGGTCTGGGCAAAGACTATTTTTAAGACCTCAAAATCACAGGCAAAAGCAAAAGCAGATAAAGGGGATTACATTAAGCTAAAAAGCTTCTGTCTAGCAAACAAGACCATCAACAAACTGAAGATACAGGCCATGGAGTTGAAGAATGTATTTGCAAACTGTCAATCTGACGAGGAATTAATAACCAGAATAGATGAGATGCTTAAACAATCCAATAGGAAAAAAAAATCTGATTAAGAACTGGGCAAAAGACTAAATAGACATTTCTCACCAGGAAACATGCAAATAGCAAATAGGTGTATGAAAAAGGCTTAACTTGACTGATCGTTAGAAAAATGCAGATCAAAACAATGAGATATTCTCTAACCCTAGTAAAATGACTTTTTTCAAAAAGAAAAAATAAGAGATGCTTCTGAGGATGTAAAGAAAGAAGGATGCTCATTTACAGTTGGTGGGAGTACAAACTAGTACAGCCACTTACAGTTCTTACCAAAATTCTGCCTTTTTTGTTTGTGTTTTGAATAAACACTTTATGGATTCCTCAAAGCCTCTGGCTAATTTTTCAAGTTCTAAAAATGTTGATTCTGATTATTTTTGCCAGTTTTTAAAATTGCCTTTATGGAGGAGGTAATTTGCTGATGACCTCACTCCATCATTTTCACTGATACCATTCCTTTATCTTTTGTATTAGAGTAGAATTTAACATCACCTGAAATGAAGATATTTTCATCAGCACTTGATAATAAGTGCCCGTTATAAGATAAAAATAAGATTTCTTTTACATTATTTAAATCCAAGTTAGGATCAAGAACCAGCAATTTCACTGCTGACTATGTATCTGAAAGAAAGGGAATCAATACATCAGAGAAGTATCTGTGCTCTCATGTTTATTAGAGTACTATGTGCAATAGTCAAGATATGGAATCGATCTAATCGCCCATAAAAAGATGAAAGAATGAAGTCAATGTGATATATATACTCAATAAAATATTGTTTAGCCTTAAAAAAGAATAAAATCCCGCCATTTTCAGCAACATGGACAGAAATGGAGGTCATTACGTTAGGTGAAATCAGCCAGACACAGAGAGACAATGTCCTATGTTTGCCGTCATAAATGGGAGCTAAAAAGGTGGATCTCATGAAGCTGGAGAGTAGATTGGTGGTTTACCAGAGGCAGGGAAAGATGGAGGGTGAAGAGTAACAAAGAGAGGTTGATTAGTGGGTTCAAATACTTAGTTTGTTAGAAGAAATAAGATCTACTCTTTAAGAGATTAGGAGAGTGACTACCATTTACTCTAAATGTACTTCTATTGTGTATCAATAGAAACAAATTAAAAAATAAGTAAAAAAAAAGCGCAAAAATACACAGAAATGATAGAGAAATAAACAATTTGACAATAATAGTTGGAGATTTCAGTACCTCACTCTCAACTGTAGATGGAATAACTAAGTAGAAGATTACAAGGATCAAACTTAAAAACAAATTAGAACTAAAGGACACCTATGGAATAACCATACCTGGAACATTCTTAGACTATCCATTGGCTTATGAAACAAGGCACAATAAATATAAATAGCTGAGATCATACAATGTATGTTCTTTGGCCCAAATGGGATGAAATTTGACATCAATTACAGAAGAAAATTTGGAAAATCCCAAATATGTGAAAATTAATAAACTCCCTACATAACAAATGAATCGAAGAATAAGTTAAATAAAAATGAGAAAATATTGTGAGATTAAAAAAATAGAACAAGGCATACCGAAACTTAGGATATAAAGATAAAATAGTACTATATTATAAAACATACAGCTGCCAATATCCATATTTTTAAAAATCCGAATCAATAATATGACTATCTTAAGAAACTAGAAAAAGAAGAATAAATTCTAGCCAAAAAAGGAGAAGGAGATAATAAAAATTAGAATGGAAATAAATAAAATAAAGATTAGAAAGGTTATGGAGAAAACCAGTGAAATAAAAGATACATAATTCTTTAAGAAGGTCAACAAATAATGACAAAACTTTAGATAGATGAAATAGGAAAACAAAGAACAAAGACTCAAATTACTAAAATCAGAATGAAGAGGAATAACAGCACTAACAAATTTTCAGGTACTGAAAAATACTATAGGTCCACAAATTATATAACCTAGATGAAATTAACTTCTCAAAGACGTAATCTAATTTAAATGACTCAAGAAGAAACACAAAATCTAAATAAACCAATAACAAGTAAAGAAATTGTATTTGTAATAAAATCATTTTCACAATGAGTAGTCCAAGCCCAGATGGCTTCATTGGTGAGTTCTACCAAATGTTTATGAAACGGTAATATCAATCCTTCACAAACTATTCAAAAATAAAATTAAATCAAAAGGTAGAGCAAGTACTTCCCAACTTATTCTGAGAGGCCAAAATTACCTTACTACCAAAACCAAACAAAGCCATCACAGGAAAATAAACTACACACTAAA
The DNA here is from genome assembly GCF_008728515.1 of Papio anubis. NCBI lineage: Eukaryota > Metazoa > Chordata > Mammalia > Primates > Cercopithecidae > Papio > Papio anubis. The sequence continues at coordinate 62,265 of NW_022165065.1, forward strand.
ATACCTTATGAATATACATGCAAGATTTCTAAACAAAATATTAGCAAACTATATCCAGCAATATATAGAAAAGAACTGATTATTTTCTATGACCAAGGATCTGCCCCAGGAATACAAGCCTGTTTTGACATTCAAAAATAAGTCAAGGTAAAATACCATCTCGATACAATAAAGGACCAAAAAAATACATGATAGATACAGTAAAAGCATTTGACAAAATCACAAACTATTTAAAACAAAAAAGTAAAAAAAAAAAAAAAAAAAAGACTCAGGAAGCTAGTTGTAGAAGGAAACTAGCTCAACCAAATAAATGGTATTTACAAAAGCCCCAAGCCAACATTATACTTAATTGTGAAGACTGAATGATTTACCCCTAAGTTCAGGACAGATGGATATTCTCACAGTGTCTGCGCGATATTGTACTAAAAGATCTGGCCTGGACAATTTGGCGAGAAAAAGAAATAAAAGTCATCAGATTGGAAAAGAAGAAATACAGCTATCTCTATTAGCAGATGACATAACCTTGGACATGGAAGATTCTAATGAATCTACATAAAAACCTCTTAAATCTAAGAAATGAAATCAGTAAGACCGCCAGATATGAGATGACTACCCCAAAAGCAGCTGTATTTCTATACACTTTCAATGAAAAATTCAAAACCTAAGAAAACAACTCCATTTAAAATAACATCTAAAATTTAAAAAGCACTTAGGAATAAATTTAACAAAAAATCAAAGTCAAAATTTAACAAAAGAATCTTTAACAAAGAATCAAAGAAAGAAAGAAGGAGGGAGGGAGGGAGGGAAAGAAAGACAGAAAGAGAGAGCGAGAGAGAGAGAGAGAGA
>NW_022165066.1:0-1796 GCF_008728515.1 Papio anubis
CATGTAATTCACTGCAGCAATTTACAGAGGTAGGTATTATTGTAGTATTCTATGATCAAATGATAAAACTGAGGATTAGAAAAGACAAGCAACTTGGATGGAGTGCAGGACACAGGCCCCGGGTCCCTGCTCTGCACACTGCACTGCTACTTCCACACATTCTCGGGTGCGATCTTTCTTCCTCTTTAGGAACAAAAGCCTGTGCCCCAGGAAGCAGGACTTCCCTCTCACCAGGGTACTCTCTGCTTTTTTTTTTTTTTCCTTCGAGTCTTGCCCTGTCCCCAAGGCTGGAGTGCAATGGCGCGATCTTGACTCACTGCAACCTCTGCCTCCTGGGTTCAAAGGATCCTCCTGCCTCAGCCTCCCAAGTAGCTGGGGTTACAGGCACCTGCCACCATGCCCAGCTAATTCTTGTATTTTTAGTGGAGACGCGGTTTCACCATGTTGGCCAGGCTGGTCTCAAACTCCTGACCTTGTGATCTGCCTACCTCAGCCTCCCAAAGTGCTGGGATTACAGGAGTGAACCACCGCACCCGGCCCCTACTCCCTGCTCTTGATGCTGTCAGTTATAGATACCACAGGTTCTATTAGGAGCAGACTCCTCTTGACGCCCCTCACAGCGGGTACTGTGTACTATCACCAAATTTCCCTCAGGGTCCCTAGAACAGAGCTTTGCCTATTGGGCCTCAACAGAAGCTTGAACTGAATAAAAGTTCACTAGTCCCAGACATTTAGAACAACAGACTAGATGTTATTTGTCTGCCAGATCTTATATGGTACAGAGAGGATTCTTGAAAACATGATTTAGCCTCTTGGAGAAAACAGGTCGTTCTGTGCCTGTGTCAGAAAATCAGCAACTGGGATTTGAACTCTAGTCCCACCCCCACCTGACTGCAAACATGGAAAGTTTCGAAATACTTTGGTACCTCTGTCTTCCAACTTTAACAAAATGTGAAAATACCCATTTCTATTTTCCTAGAAGTAAGGGAAGGATTAAATTATTTTTGATGGAGAGAGAATTCAGTTTCTCAGAGAGAAGACAGGACATCATTCATCACTTTCATGATGGTGAGCCTAGAGATCTTACTGTATTTATTCTGCTGGTTGGCCAGGAAGTAGGCCACTTGAGTTACAAGAAATTTCTCTTTGGTGTTTCTGAACTGTTGTTTCTTCTCTGCCAGCTGGGGGCGCAATTTCTCATTGATTTCTAGAGTGTTCATCTCTGCCTTCTCACTGGACCAAGGGCCAGCAGATACCACCATGCTGACGTTTGTGGCAGAAGAGGTGGAGTCAGGGACTGGGGAGAAGAAACACAAATATATGGTGGGTTAAAAATTGGTGGAATCAAATAGGTTTAATCAGGACTGAGGGATGTCAGTAACTGAAATTCTTAACTTACTGTTGAGAAAAACGTGATCACTCCGCACAGCACTTTAGGATCCTTAACCACAAAAACAAGGTTCGAGGTACCTTAGCTCAGAGCTAAGGCACTGCCCGTAGCTCAGACTCTAACAAGAGTGAGGGAGATTGTGGCCAGCGTGCCAGGTAACGGTCTCCAGTTGCAATAACAGAATTAGAAGGTGGGGGTGTCATGGAATCTTAGGAGCCCTGCATTCCAATTGCCTAGGCTTTGCTGAAACACAGGCACCCTGGTCTCACCTGAGGGTCACCACCAATGGGATCATTCCTTCAGCATTCACTCTCAGTATTTGTGTACCCTTGTGACAATGGCACAGACCCATCTCTTTCCCAATACATCTAAGCATATTCCTCACTGTTTAGCTCTTGTCTGTACA
>NW_022165067.1:0-1795 GCF_008728515.1 Papio anubis
TGTGCATGTCAGTCTGAGCAGCTTCGGCCTCAGAGGCTAAACCAGATCTATTAGAGTTTGGAGTCTGCACTTCAGGGTGTGTGTGCACCTGTGCGTATGCTTGTATGTTTACATGTATGTATGCACGTGTAGTGAGGGGAGTGTGTTGGGAGGTGGAAACTGGGGATGTATGTGTTGTACATGTGCATGTGCATGTCTCTGAGTCTGAGTGCCTGTGTGCAGGGAGAGGGGACTGTGTGATATAAATGACAGAAAGCATGAAAGGAAGAACCAGATCTTAAATGGTCGACAGGTGGCCAGTTATGATCTCTTTATTCTGCTCTAATAGAATCTGCGAGGTATGTTTTCCATGAGCAGACACAGTCCTCCTCTGGGCTGCTCTGATCTGATTTCCTGTACCCCGAAACCCAGTACTGTGCCCAATACGCTGCTCCATCTTCCTCAAGGTCACCAGGTGAGGGGCACCTGCAGTTGCAGACCCACATGTTGCCACTGGGCATCACTCTGGGACCTGTATCCTCAGTGACACCTGCTACAGGGTCAGCTGTACTTGTGCTTTGTTAATTGAGACCCAGATCAGGGCAAGATTCCACTTGAAAACCTGGAAACGAACAATTCAGTCTCTTTACCTTGTGCTTTATCTTCTCTCTATCTAAAAATGAGTTTTCACAGTAAACTCAATGTATTTGGGCCATATAGTCCCCCCTTTTCTTTGCCTTATTTTTTTCTTTACTTGTTTTTCTTACCTTTTGTTTCTATTGTCCTGGTCATTTTCATAGAGATGTCGATGCTGCACTTTCTACCCTGAGGAGCTGGACCTCAGGGTAGAAAGGTCTACTTGTCCAGGTTACTCAGGGCCAGGACAAAAAGAGGATTTCCACCCATAATATGGACATTGACTCTTAGAAGGCATGTACTCCCCTGATGGATAAGTTAATTATTTAACGTAGGAATTAACTTAACTGTGTTAAGAAAGTAGGGTGCAAGTGAATTGGCCTGGAAGAAAATAAGATAGCAACAGAATCTGGTTGTATAATAGAGGTTGTATTCCAGGATATTCCAGGGGACAAATGATGCTTAGACATGCCCATATTTATTGCTGGTAACAGGCAAGCAGATGGGAGATGGAGAGATAGGGGCCTTCATGACCATGAGCACCTCTGGCTCCTCCTTGTGGGCACCTACAGCCCAGTTTTGCACTATTGGATGAACCTTCCTCACTTGTTCAGAGGCTGCTGGACACCAATTGCAAGAGCACAGCTGTGGGGGCATCCTATGTCGCCCATGTGCTGACTCTGAGATACTGAGCAAGTGGCATAACTTCTCTGTGCCTCTGTTTCCACATTTTCTAAAGAGGAATAAGGGTAACAGTTATTATATAACAATAGCACCTACCTCACAGGATTGTCTGAGGAATAAAAAGGGTAAGGGCGTTGAAGTTCTTAGCTCTGTTCTTGGCACACAGGTGTCAGCCATGCAGTGTGTCATTTTAAATGGCCTCTGAGGTCTTTCCAATTCGAGTCCAGTGTTCACATGCTCACCACCTGCTCATGGCTGCCTAGGCAGAGGGCTGAGCTTGTTCCTGTCTTAGTCTTGTTTAGATCTAAGACCCAAGGGCAGGACTTATTGGAGATGTATAATGTATAATGGTGGTGAGCTGTCTGTAGCAGGTGTGAGTGCTAATATTCTATACTGTGTAAATAACAGTTTACTTTGTCACTTCATTAGGTGACCATCAGTAGCAGAATGAAGAGATGTGAGTAAAAGCCTAGCATGGATTCTAAGATTTTGACTT
>NW_022165068.1:0-1795 GCF_008728515.1 Papio anubis
TGTGCATGTCAGTCTGAGCAGCTTCGGCCTCAGAGGCTAAACCAGATCTATTAGAGTTTGGAGTCTGCACTTCAGGGTGTGTGTGCACCTGTGCGTATGCTTGTATGTTTACATGTATGTATGCACGTGTAGTGAGGGGAGTGTGTTGGGAGGTGGAAACTGGGGATGTATGTGTTGTACATGTGCATGTGCATGTCTCTGAGTCTGAGTGCCTGTGTGCAGGGAGAGGGGACTGTGTGATATAAATGACAGAAAGCATGAAAGGAAGAACCAGATCTTAAATGGTCGACAGGTGGCCAGTTATGATCTCTTTATTCTGCTCTAATAGAATCTGCGAGGTATGTTTTCCATGAGCAGACACAGTCCTCCTCTGGGCTGCTCTGATCTGATTTCCTGTACCCCGAAACCCAGTACTGTGCCCAATACGCTGCTCCATCTTCCTCAAGGTCACCAGGTGAGGGGCACCTGCAGTTGCAGACCCACATGTTGCCACTGGGCATCACTCTGGGACCTGTATCCTCAGTGACACCTGCTACAGGGTCAGCTGTACTTGTGCTTTGTTAATTGAGACCCAGATCAGGGCAAGATTCCACTTGAAAACCTGGAAACGAACAATTCAGTCTCTTTACCTTGTGCTTTATCTTCTCTCTATCTAAAAATGAGTTTTCACAGTAAACTCAATGTATTTGGGCCATATAGTCCCCCCTTTTCTTTGCCTTATTTTTTTCTTTACTTGTTTTTCTTACCTTTTGTTTCTATTGTCCTGGTCATTTTCATAGAGATGTCGATGCTGCACTTTGTACCCTGAGGAGCTGGACCTCAGGGTAGAAAGGTCTACTTGTCCAGGTTACTCAGGGCCAGGACAAAAAGAGGATTTCCACCCATAATATGGACATTGACTCTTAGAAGGCATGTACTCCCCTGATGGATAAGTTAATTATTTAACGTAGGAATTAACTTAACTGTGTTAAGAAAGTAGGGTGCAAGTGAATTGGCCTGGAAGAAAATAAGATAGCAACAGAATCTGGTTGTATAATAGAGGTTGTATTCCAGGATATTCCAGGGGACAAATGATGCTTAGACATGCCCATATTTATTGCTGGTAACAGGCAAGCAGATGGGAGATGGAGAGATAGGGGCCTTCAAGACCATGAGCACCTCTGGCTCCTCCTTGTGGGCACCTACAGCCCAGTTTTGCACTATTGGATGAACCTTCCTCACTTGTTCACAGGCTGCTGGACACCAATTGCAAGAGCACAGCTGTGGGGGCATCCTATGTCGCCCATGTGCTGACTCTGAGATACTGAGCAAGTGGCATAACTTCTCTGTGCCTCTGTTTCCACATTTTCTAAAGAGGAATAAGGGTAACAGTTATTATATAACAATAGCACCTACCTCACAGGATTGTCTGAGGAATAAAAAGGGTAAGGGCGTTGAAGTTCTTAGCTCTGTTCTTGGCACACACGTGTCAGCCATGCAGTGTGTCATTTTAAATGGCCTCTGAGGTCTTTCCAATTCGAGTCCAGTGTTCACATGCTCACCACCTGCTCATGGCTGCCTAGGCAGAGGGCTGAGCTTGTTCCTGTCTTAGTCTTGTTTAGATCTAACACCCAAGGGCAGGACTTATTGGAGATGTATAATGTATAATGGTGGTGAGCTGTCTGTAGCAGGTGTGAGTGCTAATATTCTATACTGTGTAAATAACAGTTTACTTTGTCACTTCATTAGGTGACCATCAGTAGCAGAATGAAGAGATGTGAGTAAAAGCCTAGCATGGATTCTAAGATTTTGACTT
>NW_022165069.1:0-1794 GCF_008728515.1 Papio anubis
CCTGGGCAGAGGTAAATGCCCCTGTCTGACAGCTTTGAAGAGAGCAGTGGATCTCCCAGCACAGAGGTTGAGATCTGAGAACGGGGAGACTGCCTGCTCAAGTGGGTCCCTGACCCCTGAGTAGCCTAACTGGGAGACATCCCCCACTAGGTGCAGACCGACACCTCACACGGTAGGGTACACCCCTGAGACGAAGCTTCCAGAGCAAGAATCAGACAGCAACACTAACCGTTCAGCAATATTCAATCTTCAGCAGCCTCCGCTCCTGATACCCAGACAAACAGGGTCTGGAGTGGACCTCAAGCAAACTCCAGCAGACGTACAGCTGACGGTCCTGACTGTTAGAAGGAAAACTAACAAACAGAAAGGACACCCACACCAAAACACCATCACTATGTCACCATCATCAAAGACCAAAAGCAGATAAAACCACAAAGATGGGGAAAAAGCAGTGCAGAAAAGCCAGAAATTCAAAAAATCAGAGCACATCTCCCCTTCCAAAGGAATGCAGCTCATTGCCAGCAACGGAACAAAGCTGGATGGAGAAGGACTTTGACAAGTTGAGAGAAGAAGGCTTCAGTCGATCAAACTTCTCAGAGCTAAAGGAGGAACTATGTAACCAGTGCAAAGAAACTAAAAACCTTGAAAAAAGATTTGACGAATGGCTAACTAGAATAATCAATGTAGAGAAGTCCTTAGAAGAACTGATAGAGATGAAAACCATAACATGAGAACTACGTGACAAATGCACAAGCTTTAGTAACCAACTCGATCAACTGGAAGAAAGAGTATCAGCGATTGAAGAACAAATGAATGAAATGAAGCGAGAAGAGAAATGTAGAGAAAAAAGAGTAAAAAGAAATGAACAAAGCCTCCAAGAAATATGGGATTATGTGAAAAGACCAAATCTACGTCTGATTGGTGTGCGTGAAAGTGACGGGGAAAATGGAACCAAGTTGGAAAACACTCTGCAGGATATCATCCAGGAGAACTTCCCCAATCTAGTAAGGCAGGCCAATATTCAAATTCAGGAAATACAGAGAACGCCACAAAGACACTCCTCGAGAAGAGCAACTCCAAGACACATAATTGTGAGATTCACCAAAGTTGAAATGAAGGAAAAAATGTTAAGGGCAGCCAGAGACAAAGGTCGGGTTACCCACAAAGGGAAGCCCATCAGACTAACAGCAGATCTCTCAGCAGAAACTCTACAAGCCAGGAGAGAGTGGGGGCCAATAGTCAACATTCTTAAAGAAAAGAATTTTCAACCCAGAATTTCATATCCAGCCAAACGAAGTTTCATAAGTGAAGGAGAAATAAAATCCTTTAAAGACAAGCAAGAGATTTTGTCACCACCAGGCCTGCCCTACAAGAGCTCCTGAAGGAAGCATGAAACATGGAAAGGAACAACCAGTACCAGCCATTGCGAAAACATGTCAAAATGTAAAGACCATCGCTGCTAGGAAGAAACTGCATCAACTAACGAGCAAAATAACCAGCTAATAACATAATGACAGGATCAAGTTCACACATAACAATATTAACCTTAAATGTAAATGGACTAAATGGTCCAGTTAAAAGACAAAGACTGACAAATTGGATAAAGAGTCAAGACCCATCAGTTTTCTGTATTCAGGAGACCCATCTCACATGCAGAGACACACATAGACTCAAAATAAACGGATGGAGGAAGATCTACCAAGCAAATGGAAAACAAAAAAAAGCAGGAGTTGCAATCCTAGTCTCTGATAAAACAGACTTTAAACCATCAAAGATCCAAAGAGACAAAGAAGG
>NW_022165070.1:0-1794 GCF_008728515.1 Papio anubis
TGAGTTGAAGTGGGGGAAATAGAGGAGTAAATCATTTCACGATGTGTAGCTAAGTGCTGCAGCTCAGGTAACCACCGGCACACAGAGGAAGGGCGGTTTCTGGAGACAGGGTGGAGAGGAGGCCGTGGGTGGGCATTTCCCAGAGCAGCCTCTGCCAGCCACCCTACTCTGATCACTTTGCCGCGGAGCAGCAGCGGCGGTCAACCTCAGCCTCCCTTAGCAACCTGACTGCCCCGCCCAGGAGCTTTACTATTGGTCTCGTGGAGTGGGATGGGCAGCTCTGCCGTGCAATCCCAGCTCGCAGTTCTTGCTCCGCGTGTACTCACGGGAGGACTCGCAGGCATTACCGCCCGCCCGCGTGCCCCGCCCACCCCCGAGCAACTTTCGGCGCATGCGCGGGTGGGCTGGCTGTGTGCAGGGCCAGCGCGGAGCCCGAGCAGCCGCGGTGAAGCGCCTGTGCTCCGCCGAGACTGCCGTGTTCATTGCTTGCCTCGGTTGCCGCCGCTTTAGCCGCCGCTGGGGGAGCGGCCGTCTATTGTCTTTCTCCGCGGCGAAGGTGAGGAGCTGTCCCGGCTCGGCCCGCGGGGGAGCCCCGGGAGCCGCACGGTGAGAGCGCAACTTAGTTGGCGGAGTTGGGGGAAGTTTTGTGCTTTGAGGAGGGGTCGGGGTGCGGAGTGTGGCCAGTCCCCTGCGGTTGCTCGGTGGGGCGGGCCCCGGAGGAGGGGCGGGGGCTGTGGGGGTTTCGGGGGCGGGTGGGACGGACGGGTCGCCGGGCCTTGCCGGGACCTCAGCTCTGCGGACCCCTCCTCCCTTCGGATCACCCTTCTCCCGCATTGTCTGCTTGGGGCTCGGCGCGACTCCCACTCCGCAGCCCAACTTGGGGGCGGTCGCCGCTTTCCGGGTGGGGGGCGCGCCTGGCGGCGGATGCTCCCTCAGGCGCTCCGCCCCCAGCGAGGCCCCGAATCCCTGCCCCGGGTACCCGAGTCGGCGCCGCCGGGGCGGGCTTACTCCTCCCCTGAGGCGGGCGGTCGTGGTGTGGAGTCCGCGCCGCGAACAAGTGCTGCGGGCGCGAGGGAGCGGCTCCCCGGGGCCGACGCGGACGGTAAACACGTCGGGCCGCGCCCGCCTGTTGGGGCCTCTCCGCGGCTTCTCGGGGGCGCGGCCTGGCTGACCCGCGCCTCTCGGAGGCGAGCGGCCCAGGAGACCCGTGAGGTCCCCACGCACTCTGGGACCCGTGCAGCCGGCTCAGCTTGCAGCTATGCTTTGAGACCAAACAAAACTTTTTTTTTTTTGGTAAATATGGCTCACTGCCATTTTTTTTTTTTTTTGCAAAGCCAATAAGTATGTGAAGTTGAAAAAAGGAAAAACCCTAAAACTTTATCTAAAAAAAAAAAAAATCAAGAAAGGAGTTAGATAGGTTTGTTTTGTTTTGGAAATAGTTTTTATAGCAGAGTGATACCGTCACATTTAATTTTCTAGATCCCGGAATTCACAATGAAAGTTGGATTGAGCGGTATTTTGGTGTTCTTTCTTTGCTATAACACTGCTTAATGAAGTTATTTGGAGAGTTTATTGCTTCAGTTCAGTAAAAACCAGTGTGCCTTTTGTTGCTGTTGTTGTTAGTACTCCCCCGCAACAATTGTTTTATTTTTCGAAGAAGCAGTTTCTTCAGTTTTTCTAAACCATTGGATTGCTCAGATGAGGACAAACGGTGAAGTTCTTGAAAGGTTCATTATTGGCAAGTTTATGAAGGAGCTAAGATCAGTTGAGATAAATCATTGTTACTGTTCTTGT
>NW_022165071.1:0-1794 GCF_008728515.1 Papio anubis
CATGTAATTCACTGCAGCAATTTACAGAGGTAGGTATTATTGTAGTATTCTATGATCAAATGATAAAACTGAGGATTAGAAAAGACAAGCAACTTGGATGGAGTGCAGGACACAGGCCCCGGGTCCCTGCTCTGCCCACTGCACTGCTACTTCCACACATTCTCGGGTGCGATCTTTCTTCCTCTTTAGGAACAAAAGCCTGTGCCCCAGGAAGCAGGACTTCCTCCCACCAGGGTACTCTCTGCTTTTTTTTTTTTTTCCTTCGAGTCTTGCCCTGTCACCCAGGCTGGAGTGCAATGGCGCGATCTTGACTCACTGCAACCTCTGCCTCCTGGGTTCAAAGGATCCTCCTGCCTCAGCCTCCCAAGTAGCTGGGGTTACAGGCACCTGCCACCATGCCCAGCTAATTCTTGTATTTTTAGTGGAGACGCGGTTTCACCATGTTGGCCAGGCTGGTCTCAAACTCCTGACCTTGTGATCTGCCTACCTCAGCCTCCCAAAGTGCTGGGATTACAGGACTGAGCCACCTTGCACGGCCCCTACTCCCTGCTCTTGATGCTGTCAGTTATAGATACCACAGGTTCTATTAGGAGCAGACTCCTCTTGACGCCCCTCACAGCGGGTACTGTGTACTATCACCAAATTTCCCTCAGGGTCCCTAGAACAGAGCTTTGCCTATTGGGCCTCAACAGAAGCTTGAACTGAATAAAAGTTCACTAGTCCCAGACATTTAGAACAACAGACTAGATGTTATTTGTCTGCCAGATCTTATATGGTACAGAGAGGATTCTTGAAAACATGATTTAGCCTCTTGGAGAAAACAGGTCGTTCTGTGCCTGTGTCAGAAAATCAGCAACTGAGATTTGAACTCTAGGCCCATCCCCACCTGACTGCAAACATGGAAAGTTTCGAAATACTTTGGTACCTCTGTCTTCCAACTTTAACAAAATGTGAAAATACCCATTTCTATTTTCCTAGAAGTAAGGGAAGGATTAAATTATTTTTGATGGAGAGAGAATTCAGTTTCTCAGAGAGAAGACAGGATGTCATTCATCACTTTCATGATGGTGAGCCTAGAGATCTTACTGTATTTATTCTGCTGGTTGGCCAGGAAGTAGGCCACTTGAGTTACAAGAAATTTCTCTTTGGTGTTTCTGAACTGTTGTTTCTTCTCTGCCAGCTGGGGGCGCAATTTCTCGTTGATTTCTAGAGTGTTCATCTCTGCCTTCTCACTGGACCAAGGGCCAGCAGATACCACCATGCTGACGTTTGTGGCAGAAGAGGTGGAGTCAGGGACTGGGGAGAAGAAACACAAATATATGGTGGGTTAAAAATTGGTGGAATCAAATAGGTTTAATCAGGACTGAGGGATGTCAGTAACTGAAATTCTTAACTTACTGTTGAGAAAAACGTGATCAGTCCCCACAGCACTTTAGGATCCTTAACCACAAAAACAAGGTTCGAGGTATCTGAGCTCAGAGCTAAGGCACTGCCCGTAGCTCAGACTCTAACAAGAGTGAGGAAGATTGTGGCCAGCGTGCCAGGTAACGGTCTGCAGTTGCAATAACAGAATTAGAAGGTGGGGGTGTCATGGAATCTTAGGAGCCTGCATTCCAATTGCCCTGGCTTGGCTGAAACACAGGCACCCTGGTCTCACCTGAGGGTCACCACCAATGGGATCATTCCTTCAGCATTCACTCTCAGTATTCGTGTACCCTTGTGACAATGGCACAGACCCATCTCTTTCCCAATACATCTAAGCATATTCCTCACTGTTTAGCTCTTGTCTGTACA
>NW_022165072.1:0-1793 GCF_008728515.1 Papio anubis
TGGCGTGAACCCGGGAGGCGGAGCTTGCAGTGAGCTGAGATCCGGCCACTGCACTCCAGCCTGGGCCACAGAGCGAGACTCCGTCTCAAAAATAAAAAAATAAAAAATAAAAAAAATAAAAGTCTAGCCTCTTTGCCTTGCTTTGCAACAACTCTAAAGGGCTGTTCCAGCTCCAGTTCCCCCACAGGATCCGTTGAGGCATCTGTTATACCATCCATGTGTGTCAGTTTCTCCTGATGCCTAATCTTGTTACAGGAAAGGGGTCTGAATTCAGATCCCAAGAGAGGGTTCTTGGATCTCACACTAGGAAGAATTCAGGCTAGGTGCAGTGGCTCACGCCTGTAATCCCAGCACGTTGGGAGGCCGAGGCAGGTGGATCATGAGGTCAGGAGATCGAGACCAGCCTGGCTAGCACGGTGAAACCCAGTCTCCACTAAAAATATAAAAAAATTAGCCAGGCGTGGTGGCGGGCACCTGTAGTCCCAGCTACTCAGGAGGCTGAGGCAGGAGAATGACGTGAACCCGGGAGGCAGAGGTTGCAGTGAGCTGAGATCACGCCACTACACTCCAGCCTGGGTGACAGAGCGATACTCTGTCTCAAAAATAATAATAATAATAATTCAGGGCGAGTTCATAAAGTGAAAGCAAGTTTATTAGGAAAGTAAAGGAATAGGCCGGGCGCGGTGGCTCAAGCCTGTAATCCCAGCACTTTGGGAGGCCGAGACGGGCAGATCATGAGGTTAGGAGATCAAGACCATCCTGGCTAACCCCGTGAAACCCCGTCTCTACTAAAAAATATAAAAAACTAGCCGGGCGAGGTGGCGGGCGCCTGTAGTCCCAGCTACTCGGGAGGCTGAGGCAGGAGACTGGCGTAAACCTGGGAGGCGGAGCTTGCAGGGAGCTGAGATCCGGCCACTGCACTCCAGCCTGGGTGACAGAGCGAGACTCCGTCTCAAAAAAAAAAAAAAAAAAAAAAAAAAAGGAAAGTAAAGGAATAAAAAAATGGCTACTCCATAGACAGAGCAGCTCCGAGGGCCACTGGTTGCCCATTTTTATGGTTGTTTCTTGATGATATGCTAAACGAGAGGTGGATTATTCACTCCTCTCCTTTTCAGACCATATAGGGTAACTTCCTGTCATTGCCATGGCATTTATAAACTATCATGGCATGAGCCACCATGCCCGGCCATGACCTGTATCTTATTGCAACCTCCCTAACTCATCCTGCGACTTAGAATGCCTTAACCATCTGTGAATGCAGCCCAGTAAGTCTCACTCTTCTTTTACTCAGCTCGTATTCAAAATAGACTTGCTCTGGTTCACATGCCTCTGACATTTCCCCCCCTCCTTATAAAAGAACCACTAATCCTAAGGGTTGCAGAGGGACGAAGATCCAACTTCTGTAAGTTCTTCAGGTTGAATAGGGGTGATGATATTTTTGCCTAACTCTCAGCATCTCTCATATTCATGGTAGGAGGAGTTCAGTTGGAAAGTGTTGGTATGGGCCAGGTAGGGTGGCTCACGCCTGTAATCCCAGCACTTTGGGAGGCCGAGGCAGGCGGATCACCTGAGGTCAGGAGTTCGAGACCAGACTGGCCAACATGGTGAAACCCTGTCTCTACTAAAAAATACAAAAAAAATTAGCCAGGTATGGTGGCAGGTGCCTGTAACCCCAGCTACTTGGGAGGCTGAGGCAGGAGAATCGCTTGAACCTGGGAGGCAGAGGTTGCAGCAAGCCGAGACTGTGCCATTGCACTCCAACCTGGGTGGCAGAGGGAGACTCCGTCTCAAAA
>NW_022165073.1:0-1793 GCF_008728515.1 Papio anubis
GGGTACTTACTCAAACACATGGAGGCCATTGGCAACCCATAGCCTTCTTGTCAAAAATTCTTGACCCAGTAGCCCATGGATGGCCCCAGTGTGTCCAATCAGTGGCAGCAACAGCCTTGGTCACAGAGGAGAGCAGAAAATTAACCTTTGGGGAAACTTATCATTAGTTCTCCTCACCAAGTGAGAACAATTCCCAATCAGAAGGCGGGAAGGTGGCTTACTGATTGGAGAATTTTTAAGTATGAAGCCACCTTGTTAGAAAGAGATGATCTAACCTTAACCACTGATGACTCAATTAATCCAGCTGCTTTCTTAACACGAAACCCCAACCCACAGACCCCTGATCTTTGCCCAGAACACAGATGTTTAGATTTAATTAGTTATCAAACAAAAGTTAGACCTGATCTAAATGAAACGCCCTTTCAGACTGGGAAACACGTGTTTGTAGATGGTTTCTCCCAAGTAATCAAAGGAAAAAGGCATAACGAGTATTCAATGATAGATGGAGATACCCTCACAGAAAGAGTCTGAAAGGTTACCAAATGACTGGTCTGCACAAACATGTGAGTTGTTCACATTAAATCAGGCCTTAGGTCAGTCACGGTGGCTCACGCCTGTTATCCCAGCACTTTGGGAGGCCGAGGTGGGCAGATCACGAGGTCAGGAGATCAAGACCATCCTGGCTAACACGGTGAAACCCTGTCTCTCCTAAAAATACAAAAAAAAATTACCTGGGCATGGTGTCGGGAGCCTGTAGTCCCAGCTACTCCAGAGGCTGAGGCAGGAGAATGGCGTGAACCTGGGAGGTGGAGCTTGCAGTGAGCCGAGATGGTGCCACTGCACTCCAGCCTGAATAACAGAGCGAAACTCCATCTCAATAAAAAAACAAAAACAAAAAACAAAAAAACAAATCAGGCCTTAAAATTTCTGTAAATCAAGAAGGAACAATCTATACAGACTCCAACTATGCCTTTGGAGTAGTCCATACTTTTGGAAAAATTTGGACTGAGCGGGGCCTCATTAACAGCAAAGGTCAAAATTTACTCCATAGGGACCTAATAATACAAGTACTGGAAAATTTACAATTGCCAAAAGCAATAGCTGTTGTACATGTCCCAGGACATCAAAGGAATCCTCCATTTGAAGGCCAGGGAAATAATCTCACTGACCAAATAGCTAAGTAAGCTGCCTCTTCTCCAGCAGAACCCATTTTTCGACTAATCCCTTGTCTTCCATCTCCAGCTGCACTCCCTATCTTCTCTCAAGTAGATCAGAAAAAACTTTAAAAAATTAGGAGCTGAGGAAACTCAAAAGGAAAGTGCTTATTACCAGATGGAAGGGAAATGTTATCCAAACCTCTTACAAGGGAAATATTGTCACAGCTTCATCGAGGATCTCACTGGGGTCTTCAAACCATGTGTGATGTAGTCCTTAGGGTTTATGGGTGCATAGGAATATACACCCTCACCAAGCAAATAGTGGAAAGTTGTATAGTGTGCAGAAAATCTCATAAGCAGACCCTAAAAAGACAACCTCCCAGAGGGAGAAATCCTGGGTTAAGGCCATTTCAATGTGTCCAAGTCGACTATACTGAAATGCCCCCAATAGGCCACCTTAAGTATTTACTGGTAATAGTAGATCATCTTACCCACCTGTCTATCCACCCACTGGATAGAAGCCATCCCTTTTCCAAATGCAACAGCCAGTAATGTGGTCAAAGCCCTGTTAGAACATAGCATACCCGGGTTTGGAATAATAGAGAATATTGATTCAGATAATGGGACCCACTTTAC
>NW_022165074.1:0-1793 GCF_008728515.1 Papio anubis
GATTGTCTATGCAGAAATTTTGAACTGTACACAAAAATTACTAGAATAATTGTATTTCTGTATACTAACAGTAAATGGAAAAATAGAAAATTGTAAACTATTATTTATAACACCCAAAAATATGAAATATTTAGGATAATCCAGCATAAGAAAGGTAAAAACTATACACTGAAAGCTAGAAAACATAGCAGAGAGAAATCAAAGGTCAAAATAAATGGAGAGATGCACTTATCTTGGGTTGGACCACCAATATTGTGGTGATGTCAATTATCCCCAAATTGATCCATAGTTTCAATGCAATACTCCTAACATACTTTTTTTTATAGAAGTTTATTCTAAAATTAATGAGGTATTTAAAGGACCTAGAATTGTTAAAAATAACTTTGAAAAGCCCGGCACAATGGCTCACGCTGGTAATCCCGGTACTTCGGGAGGCTGAGGCAGGCGGATCACCTGAGGTCAGGAGTTCGAGACCAGCCTGGCCAACATGGAGAAACCCCATCTCTACTAAAAATACAAAATCAACCAGATGTGGTGGTGCATTCCTGTAATCCCAGCTACTTGGAAGGCTGAGACAGGAGAATCGCTTGAAGTGGAGGTTGTGGTGAGCAGAGATAGTGCCATTGCACTCGAGCCTGGGAAACAACAGTGAAACTCTGTCTCAAAAAGAAAACAAAAAAATCTGGAGCACTAATACTACCTGACTTCTGATTTCAAAATTTCTTATTTTATGAAGCTACAATAATCAAGTCAGTATGTTATGTTGTGAAGATAAACAATAGGTCAATAAAAAAGAATGGAATGTCTGGAAATAGAATCACAAGATATAGACAAAGGTGAAAATTCAGTAAAGACAGGAGAGTCTTTTCAACAAATGGTGCTGGAATCATTGGATATCATGCGATATGAAAAAAAAAACCTTCAGTCAATACTTCGCACTATATATAAAAAGTAACTGAAAGAGTATTACAGAACTAAAACCCTAAAACATCCAGCAGAAAATGAAAATCTTTGAGTTAGGCAAAAATGTCTTACATACACTACTAAATGCACAATATTCATTTTAAAAACTGTGTAAATTGGATTCTGTCAAAATTAAGAACAATTCTAATATTCCCTTAGGAAAGAATATAGTAAGTACATTGATGCTTATGACATCCATATTATTTGTATCTAATAAAAGCAGGATGAATATTCTAACTCAATTTGTTAATTGGAGAGATGGATAGGACATAGTAGAGAAAGTTCAGACTTTAAAAGAAAAATGTATACCAAACTATCTCAGTTAGTTTTTAGAATATATATAATTTATCCTAATCAAAATTGGCTCAAACCAGATGTGTCTCCAAAGTATTCTCATGTACATGTGTGTATGTGAACACACATGCTAGTGTTGTGTTGTGTTTAGTATGATGCTAGATTGTATAACAGAAAGAGTCTGTAAGAATTATAAGCTGATTTTCCAAATATCCTATGCAAATATCTCTGAGTCCTCTGTTCAATCTGGGGACTACCAATGAAGACTAATCTGGAATCTTGGAGAGAGACACTTGGGAAGAACAAGAAAAATAATATTTTGAGTGGGGGTCTCTGTTTCTGGAACATGTTTCAGGGTGTGAGAGTCTCGTTCCCTCCTCATACCTGGTACTAGAGGGATGCTCTCCTCAATCAAGACTGTGGTGAAAGTGTGGCTAAGTGGACTGCTGAGCCCTTCAGACTTAGTTTATTTGGGCCAACTAGAAACTTTTTTGTAATTCAGACTTCTTGATATTTTATTCAATCATACGGATAAT